>NC_142934.1:79800211-79817711 GCF_046866305.1 Octopus bimaculoides | reverse complement strand
TGTGTGTGTGTGTGTGTGTAGGCGCAGGTGTGGCTGTGTGGTAAGTAGCTTGCTAACCAACCACATGGTTCCGGATTCATTCCCACTGCGTGACACCTTGAGCAAGTGTCTTCTACTATAACCTCGGGCCGACCAAAGCCTTGTGAGTGGATTTGTTCGACGGAAACTGAAAGAAACCCGTCGTATATATATATATATATATATATATATATATATATATATATATATATATATATATATATATATATATATATATACACATATATATACACACGTGTATATATGTTAAAATTTCAGGATAAAATCTACGTTTTATCCTAAATCTACGTTTGATTTTATCAGGTAGTTTGCATGCAATCAACCGCCGGTTATAGTAAAATTAATCTATTTATAAATCTGTATCAAAGGCAAACAAGTACGTATACAATTCGCCAGCATGCGAAGAAGACGTCAATGTTTAAAAACTACTTAACATATCACCATAAAAATAACACGCGCCGTACTCGTGTAAATAAACGAAACAGATTCATGAACCGGTTCAATTACATATCAATTGATTTCAAGATTAAGGGGTATATATATGAATGTAAGTATGTATTTGTGTGCCTGTGTTTGTTCCCCCACCATCGCTTGACGATTGATGTTGGCGTGTTTATGCCCCCATAACATTAGCGGTTTGGCAGAATAAACCGATAGAATAAGTGCTAGGCTTACGAGGACTAAATCTTGGGGTCGATTTGTTCGACTAAAGGCGGTGTTCCAGCATGGCCGCAGTGAAATTGCTGAAATAAATAAAAGAACAAAAGAATATACAAGTTATAAAAACAGATTAAAGCTCCATCTGAATACATTTTAAGCACTCCGTAAGGATCAAACTTGCCTAATTATAACAAAATTGTGCCTTGAAAGCTATCGCAATCCACGTCGGGATTAAAGTTGATTTACGGTGTCTGTCAAATTTGCAAATCCAAACTTCAAACGCCAAATTGATGCAGTATAAGGGCTTTGATAAGGATAGGATGGTGTTAAATTTCTCAGTCTCCGTAGAATGTTAATTGAACAAATATGGAAGAGATAAATATGCATGATTACAACATCGTTGAATTTTGAAACGTCAAGCGAGCTGAATCGAACGTAAGGGAGAATTAAAGAATGTATAATTCTCCATTCTTTGTGTTTTTCTTCTATAATTTGTGATCGCGCGCGCGTGTGTGTGAGTATTTGTGTGTGTGTGTGTTGTATATATGTATGTATACAAATATATTTGCATACTTATGCGTGCGTATACATATATGTATATATAGGGGAAGGAATGTGTGAATGTATGTATGCATGCATGTATATATTAATGTATGTACGTATGTACATACATAGATATATGTATATGTAAATGACACCACGTAAAAAGCAACACGCCCTATAACTCAGTAATTCCGAAATCCAGATGCACAGTTGATACTTTTATGGAGACAAACGTTTCAACAAGCTCACATTCTCACACGGATATCGAACATTTAATTTAGGAATGACCTACACACACATACACACACACACTCACACACTCACACTCGCTTCATGTATACAGTTACATTGTACATGTGTATGTATATTTTATGCACACCTCTATCTCAAGCTTTCTCTATCTCTCCCTCTCTCTATCTTGCTTTCTTTCTACGTGTATATATATATACATACACGCATACACACACACACACACACACACACACACACACACACACACACACACATATATATATATATATATATATATATATATATATATATATATATATATATAATGAGAGAATGTGTGTGTGTGCATGTGTGTTTATGTATGTGTGTCTGCCTACTTGTATGTGCCTGCGTGTATGTAGGAATATATTATATATATACAAACCAGAAAGAATAATTTTCCATTTTATCATGCACACAACTATACAGCTTTTTACACCTACATGCATATATACACATATCCATACAGAAGCCTTTATAGACTTTTCTTTTTGTTTAGGATACTATGTTTTAGATACTATGTTAATGAACTAACAACATTCATCTATTTAGAAACGATACATTTCTTCTATGCTGCTATATTTAAATATTATTGCTCATGCATTTTTGCGGAACATTTATTGCGTGATTACTCCAAAACAGCTAATTACCCATAAACTGTTATCAATTGCAATACAACAACACTGTTTAATTTTCACTGATATTTCATCGTTGTTATTTATATGTTTTGTTTGTCTTTTGTTTCCTTGTGTTATTTATTGCTGTAGCTGTTGTTGTCTTAGAAGGTGCTAATTTTGTTGTGTTTCTTGTATTTCTTCTCCTTCTTAAATTATGTACAGAGAGCCTTATTTCATCATTTCCATGCATTCGATATATATATATATATATATATATATATATATATATATATATATATATATATATATATATATACATATATGTGTGTGTGTGTGTGTGTGTGTGTGTATGTATGTATGTATGTATGTATGTATGTATATATACATGTATATATACATACATATATATATATATACATACACATTTTCTATTACTTTTTGTTTCGTGGAGATTTTTACATGAAATATTTTCCCTTGCTTTTAATCTTTTAATTTTTATGTTTCATTTTAGCCTTCTCTTTTTTTTTTTCTAACATGAATTCATGCTTAAGTCTTTTATTGGGTATTCTACTTATTTCCTTTTACAGATAAAGTGGATAATTACACAGACTGCTCAAAGATATATCTGTTCTCGTTAACACTTTTGGTAAGAAGTCGTGTAAAAGTTAGAACAAAGTTTGTAATTAACTTGATATACTGATTTCCTAAATATATTGACAAATGCTATTGGGATACTGAACTTTGGCTAGGTTTCTCGCTAATTACTTCCCGCCATGCATCAGGTTTCGGTTCCATACTGCAGCTAATATTGTGCTGTGTAAAACACAATGCAGATATGAGGAATGTTTAGTGCATGGAATGTTATTTTTTTGTTTCTGCAGACATGCAATTATACCCGCATTGAAACTTACATTATGATATGCATTACTTATTGTATATATATATTTGTACACACATACATACATATACATACATATATGTATGTGCGTATATATATATATATATATATATATATATATATATATATATATATATATATATATATATATATATATATATATATATATATATATATATATATATATATTATTCATTATATTTTATCGTATACTAATATAATAGTGCATATCATTATATTAATTTGAAACGGAACACAAATTCCAGTACGACGGTATATATATATATATATATATATATATATATATATATATATATATACAATGGGAAGAGAGAGGTGTAAGAAAGAGTGGGGGAAAAGGGAGAGATAACCGAATCTACGTAAACATACATACACATAATCACACATATATGCAATATATGCATTCATACATATGTGTGTGTGTATTTGAGAGCTTAAATATATAGTATATAGATAGATAGATAGATAGATAGATAGATAAACGGAAACAGAGAGAGGAAATGAGAATACATCAGGGGTTATTAAGTGTCCTAGGGTACCAAAATCATTAATTTAGATTGAAAACAAAATCAGTTGTCTTTATCACTTTTCATATACCATTATTAAAAGTGGAAAAGACATCTCGTTTTATGTCCTTACTACGATATTTCTACATCAAGTTTCGTAACGGATAACTTTCGCTTGGATTTCAATATTTTTGACTCTCTTTCATTCGTTTTTATTTGGATCTGTATTTGGAGTACATGCAACCAGCCTTATGTATTCAAACTCCGGCTTTACTAGCCATGCAAGCATCGGAAACCAGAATCACAGGGATAAAGATAAATAAAATGTACACAGGTGCAGGTGTGGTTGTGTGGTAAGAATGTTGCTTCTCGGGTCAACTAAAACCTTGTGAGTGGATTTGCTACACAGAAACTGAAAGCCCGGCATGTATATATATATATATATATATATATATATATATATATATATATATATATATATATATATATATATATATAAAGGAGAAGTGAAGATTTTATTTACACCCGAAAACTACTTTATTTAAAAGCATATACATCTGATCTACGTATGTTGCACATTGCTTTGTATGCAATTATGCGTTATAGTCCTTACAATTTCATCAAGTCTCTTTTATACTATATATATATATATATATAAATGTGTGTGTGAGTCTTTGTTTGTTTCTCACCACACGCTTGACAATCGGTGTTTGTGTGTTTACGTCCCCGGAGTTATTCCATCTATAAGAGTTTATAAGTATGTTCGCAACGGCATAAGTCGTCATGCAATATATACATCCATATATGCACACTCCTACATTTATTTAAACAGTATATTCCGAATATTTTGATTGAATATATATGAACACAATGAACACACACTCGTATATATGTATGTTTTAGTAGGTATAGACATGTATGCCTGAATCTTTGCATGCATGTATATACGTTCAAGTATACGGGTGGAAATGCATTTCATTGTATAATTATGCACGTCACTCTACTGACCTTGGCAAATCTATATACATACGTAAATACACCCACATACACACACACAGATATGTGCAGGGTGAGGAGTGTATGAGCAGTTTATTTAAGATGGTCCACTGACCTGATAGTTCGAAGACTGCACTGTGTGGCGCCTCATGCATGTATATATATATATATATATATATATATATATATATATATATATATATAGGGAGAGATAGATAAATAGATAGGTATAGTTATTAAATTAAAAACAAAATCCTAAATAGGATACCTGATTGTGTTTATAGCCTGAATGTTAATCATATTCATTATTATAATCGTTTGAAAGGCGATGAGCTAGTAGAATCGTTAACACCCCAGCAAAGTTTACAAAATGCTTAGCGGCATTTCGTACCACTTTACGTTCTGGGTTCAAATTCCGCCGAGGTCGACTTTGCTTTTCATCCTTTCAGAGTCTATAAATTAGGTACCAGTAAAACAATGGGGTCGATGTAAACGACTAGTCCCCTCATACCAAACTTCAGGCCTTTTAGCTATAACAGGAACGATTATTATCATCGTTTGGTAAAAGTATTGGTCACAAATTTCAGGGAGATGGGATTTAATCGATTACATTGACTCGAGAACATGAGTGGTACTTATTTTGTCAACTCCGAAAGGATAAATGGTAAGTAAATTCAACCTCGGTAATATCTGAACTCAGAACGCAAAACTCCGGAAGGAATGCCACTAAATATTTTCTAACGATTCAGCCAGCTCCTCGTAATAATAATGATAATAATAATGATAATAATAATGATAATAATAATAAATTTAAATGTTTGCCACAAGGGCAGCTTAGGGGAGGGGATTAAGTCGATTACATCAACCCCAGTGTTTCGCAGCTACTTATTTTATCGACCCCGAAAGGATGAAAGAAAAAGTCAGCCTCAGCGGAATTTGAACTCAGAACGTAGCAACGGGAGAAATACCAGTAAGCATTTCGTCCAGCGTGCTGACAATTCTGCCAGCTCGCTGCCTCAATAATAATAATAATAATAATAATAATAATAATAATAATAATAATAATAATAATAATAATAATAATAATAATAATAATAATAATGATAATAATAATAATAATAATAATAATAATAATAATAATAATAATAATAATAATAATAATAATAATAATAATAGACAGAGAAAAATCCCAGCAATGGCTGAGAAGCTCAGGACTCAAAGCAGAGACTGAAGGATTTTTAATTGCTGCACAAGACCAGAGCCTCCCCACCAGAAATTGCCAAAAACACATAATGAAAAGAAATATAACAAGTAACTGTAGAATATGTGGAGATCGACAAGAAACAATAAATCATATTATCTCTGGCTGCCCAGTCCTGGCTAAGAAGGAATATATTCACAGACACGACAGAGCTGGGACCTATATACACTGGAAGCTATGCCAACACTATGGAATAACAACAGGAAAAAGATGGTATAAACACACGCCAGAAAAGGTCACAGAAAACGAGAAAGCAACCATACTCTGGGATATGCCAATACACACAGATAGAGAAATTAAGGCAAATAGACTAGATATAGTTGTCAAAGATCATGAAGAAAAAAAATGCTTTCTAATTGATGTATCAATACCAGCAGATGACAACGTTTCTCTAAAAGAAATGGAAAAACTTTCAAAATACAAAGACCTGGAAATAGAGATAACTCGAATGTGGAATCTAAAAACAGAAACAATTCCTATCATAGTAGGTGCCTTAGGTATAATAAAAAGATATTCAGACAAATACATAACAAAAACACCAGGACTTACAAATATATATAACATACAGAAAATTGCACTACTGGGTACTGCACACATTCTACGCAAAACACTTTCAATACAGTAAACATAAGAACACCACAGCAAACTACAGCACATACCCAAGGCGCACAGAGCTGCGCTCGGTAGTGAAGTGAAAGCACGTTATAAAAATAAAACTACTGAACAATAATAATAATAATAATAATAATAATAATAATAATAATAATAATAATAATAATAATAATAATAATAATAACAACAACAACAACAAGAGCAACACCACCGTCCTCTCAACGATTAGCTGGAAAGGATTTTTAAAATGAGAATATCTGAAATATTTTCGACTGCTCTCGCAAAAGAGAATACTAAAAATGAACGCGAGCGCTCTCAAAAATACAGGAAAATAGTCCAGACTCCTTGTCCGGTACCTGATCGATCTCAATGGTAGTCATGGAATGTGAAGGTGACTGTAGAAAATTTAGTAACAGTAATAAATGGTCTATCCTTATCTTAATACAAGCCAAAGTTAACAAATTCATCATTCGAAGTAGTTTCAAGGGTGGAGGTAATAATAATAAGTTCTACTCGGGAATTTTTAAATGAATAGCTTGAGACCTTTTGGTTTTCTCTTCTCTTAAATTCCGGCCTTCCGTTAGTATTCCTGTTGTTTTAGATCGATGTATTGATGTATGTATATATGTAAGTATAATGAAAAGTATTATGTTTGTATAATATATAATATATACATATATTATAAAAATGTTAGTGTTGTATAATCCTGAACGGTTTTGCTGCCGTTCGTTTATGTAGTTTGATTTCTTTATCCTTCATTTTCTACTAAGATAGAGACGCGAGTAAAATTAATAATAGAGAAATGAAAATAAAACTTTGGAAACTGCGTAAAGGGAGATAACTGTGAAAGACTTGAAAGTCAACTTAAAATCGCAATCATGTAAAGTAAATATAACAAATAATCCAGAATCCTTATCCGGTACCGGATCGATCCCAAAATCTAAACAGTTCGTGCCAGCCACGAGACCGAGCCCAAACATCCCTGAAAGTTTCATCCGAATTCATTCAGCGGTTCTTGAGGTATCTAGTCCACGGACAAACAAACAAACAAACACGATTGAAACAATACCTTCGACCTAGCGAGGCCGGAGTTAATAATGATTTCAAATTTTTACCACAAGAGCAGCTTGTGGGAGGAGATTAAGTCGATTACATCGACCTCAGTGTTTCACTGGTACTTCATTTAGCCAACCCGAAAGGATGAAAGGCAAAGACGACCTCGGCGGAATTTGAACTCAGAACGTGGCGACGAGCGAAATAACGCTAAGCGTTTCGTCCAGCGTGCTAACGATTCTGCCAGCCCACCGCCTTAATAACAACAACAGCAACAACAACAACAACAACAACAACAACAACAACAACAACAACAACAACAACAACAACAACAACAACAACAAAAATAAAATGAAGAATTACGCAAATGGGACAACACGATCAATTCGATGCAGCTACAACAGATGTTGCTGGAAAAAGTAGGTGGGATTGGCTGATGAAAGGAACACTAAAAAAGGAGACTGAGAGCTCTATACTTGCAGCGAAAGACCATGATTTGGCCACAAACTGGAGGGTCAACCTTATGAATGAGCAAGTCTCTCCGCTGGGCCGCATCTGCAATAGAGTGGATGAAACCCAATAGAACTCTTACAAAAGGTCTGCCTCCTTGGCACCACCAGAATAATCAGGAAAGTATTAGATACGCGAAAGGAATCGACAGCATGATGCCATAGGCAGCAGGTAGCAAGCCCGCTGCATATATAAGACTTCAAGAGCTCCAACAAAACTTGTGATAAAAGAAATAATAATAATAATAATAATAATAATAATAATACCAGGCAGCGGCTCTCATGGCTTCTGATCTTAACTGATTGGAAGTATTATCATGAACATTAGCATATATTCTGCTCAATATCATAGATTTGCTTGTCTGTTGCTTGGCCATAACCAATTGAGTATGTCCCTTAGTGGCATCATAGCCATGTGTTCCAAAGAATTCTTTGGTGTCTGAATAATTCACCTTTGGAAACATGGGTCTTTCGTTCAACATCTTTAAACAATCCTTATTCAGAGACCTTTTGAGCAAGGTGGACTAGTCGAACTAAAGGAAATTCTAACTGGACCCCATCTGCTGTTTATCTTTATATGAGATCACCATGTCGCGAACATATAGTCGTGATGCATGTGCCTGGTGTACCCATATCAGACGGGTAATCATGATGGGTATACTGAGCTTCGTATATTTTACCCCAGTGTCACTTTGATGGCATGCACTGCTCTCCGACTCAATAATAATAATGATAATAATAATAATAATAATAATAATAATAATAATAATAATAATAATAATAATAATGATAATAATAATAATAATAATAATTTTGGCCCAATAGTTTCAAAGGCAGAGGTAATAATAATAAGTTCTACTCAGGAATATTTAAATGAATAGCATGAGACCTCTTGGTTTTCTCTTCTCTTAAATTGCGGCCTTCCGTTAGTATTCCTGTTGTTTTAGAGCGGTGTATATTATTATTATTATTATTATTATTATTATTATTATTATTATTATTATTATTATTATTATTATTATTATTATCATCATCATCATCATCATCATCATCATAAAGGCAGCGAGTTGGCAGAGTCATTAGCACGCTGGACAAAATGCTTCGTGGCATTTCGTACGTTCTTATGTTCAGGGAAACCGGTCTGCATTCACACGTCCAATGTAGGAGTATTGCTAACTTGTGGAGCTAAGTTGAACAGCCGTTACCACTAAGCATTTCGTCCGGCGTGCTAACGATCCTGCCAATCCTTTCTACTACAAGCACAAGGCCTGAAATTTGGGAGAGGAGGACAGTCGATTACATTCACCGCAGTACTTAACTGGTACTTATTCTATCGAAACCGAAAGGATGAAAGGCAAAGTCGACCTCGACGAGATTTGAATTCAGAATGTGAAGCCGGACGAAATGCCGCTAAGCATTTCGCCAGGCGTGCTCACTATTGTGCCTTTAAAACCTCAGTTCACTAAAGGTTTTGATAAACTATGACCAAATGTAGGCGAGAAGCATTCATATACACATTAGCTAACCCTTTTCATGAAATAATCTTATGGTCTGGAATAGATATGGTATTGACCTTGTAAAACAATACTATACTTACAATAATCTTTTCTACTCTAGGTACAAGGCGCTATATTTTCGGGGAGTGGTACAGTCGATTACATCGACCTCAGTACTCGACTGGTACTTAATTTATCGACCTCGAAAGGATGAAAGGCAAAAACGGCCTCGGCAGAATTTGAACTCAGAACGGGAAAACAGACGACATAGTTATAAGCATTTCGCCCGACGTGCGAACTATTTTGCCAGTTCGCCGCCTTACTATACTTCCAATAATATACACATAATTTTTTTTACTCTAGGTACAAGGTCCGAAATTTCTGGGGAGGGGGCCAGTCGATCAGATCGACCCCGGTATACAACTGGTACTTAATTTATCGACCCCGAAAGGATGAAAGGTAAAGTCAGCCTCAGTGGAATTTGAACTCAAAACGTAAAGACAGCCGAAATATCACTAAGCATTTCGCACGGTGTGCTAACGATTCGGCCAGCTCACTGCCCTATAATATACACATAATGTACACGCAATAGGATATATATATATACATATATATATTGCACATATATAGACAGATACATATACATTTATATATTTCTGCATAGATAGATAGATAGATAGATAGATAGATAGATATAATAATTAATATATATATATACATGCATTCATTCGTTCATGCATATCTGCATACACGCATACCTACATGCATACATACATATTTACATATGTAGACACTAATTTTTATACTTTTTATTCGTCTAGTTTCAACATTATTCTTATTTGAATATTAGTTTTGTTTCGTTAAAAATATTACATAATAAAATTGTATGTTATATATAAACATATATTGTGCGGTGGCTTAACAATGAGAATATTAACAAAAATTCAATAGTAGCAATAACAATAGACATAGTTGAAAACAAGAAAAGAAAAACCGGCAACAACAATAACAACAACAAGAGAATAAGCGCGCACAAAATAAGTTTCACTAAACATTTTGGAGCAACAGTCACGTCTATTATTGATAAACAAATGTTTAGTCGTAAATTCTCCTTGAAAATCTCCGAGAAAATTTCACAAATTATAAATTCATTCTTGGCTGATGACAATCATAAAGCCATGAAGCGGACGATTCTTAGTTTCAGAACAAATATGAATTTAATTGGTTTTCCATCCTCTGGGCAACTCATGTTAGAATTCTCCGTTTAAAAGAGTAACACCAAAATGAAGAAAACAATGCATAGGTTTCCTTGAGCCCTTTGTCTAAATTTTCGAGTTTGTTCTTTCATTGTGTCCAATCCTTGGGTTTTATTCTTTGAATAAAATATCATTTACTGCTTTAGTTTATCTACTCTTCAAAATGCAACGTCAGACGATTGGGCTTTCAGCCATTTAGTTCATATATAGAATATCTATTCTGCAAGAAAGATTAAATAAGCTGCAAACGAACTCAGTGGAAGAGCCGAGGGCATATTCTGCATTTGTTAACCTAATTTAATGAAGTCTTCTGATCTGTCTGAAGTACATTCAGGTGTGTTTCAACCACTGATCGCAGTTAGATGTTATACCAACAGTTACCTCTAGGATATTCTCTTGAAAATAACACATAAAGATGTATGAGACAACGCTTCCCGTATTGAACTCGTTGTACCTCATTCGAAAAAGTTGATTTAAAGTTCCACTGTTACATTTCCTAAGCACTAACTGTTTCACTTTGTGTTTCCTAATAAAGAACTTGCGTTTGGTCGAATATTGTGACTGTAGTCTCAACACATTCATAGCAAATATGCCACTGGTGACATAATATAAAAGCGTAATACTAGTTGTCAATTAACGGAAAACACTTCTTTGCGTCATTTATGATTTATATAAACCACAGCAATAGAATACTTAGAAAATAACTTTGAAGATAAATGTTATTTCTTTCAACTGTTTCATTCATTCTTTTCTTTTTAGATCTTTCTTTCCGTTTTATGTTTTTGTTTGTTTCTTTCACTCATATTCTTTTCCTGGCTAGCTTTATTCCTTTCTCTCTCTCTCTCTTCCTTTTTCTTCTTTCCTTTCTTTCTTTTTATTATTTTGCAATATACTTCTTCCTAATGAAGTATTATGAATAAGAATGAAATTCTCGTTTGAGGTGAGCTCCTTCGCACTGTAAGCTGCAGGCTCTAAACACAATTATGACATTTGAATAATGAAAAGACTGAAAGTGTGAGAATATGAAAAGCAAGTGGTGACAGTGGTAAAAGTTGTTGTGAGAGTTAACAGTGCCTGAAGTCTTTTGTAGATAATTAATCAGGGATCACAAGCAATACTAAATATGATGCTCAAAGTAGCATACAAACGTGCTTAATATAGATAAGGGCTAAGCATATGCAAAGTACTTGATATACACAGCTAATTAAATCGACATCACATGAATAAACGCTTGTATGGTACTTAAGTAGGTTCGGGATTTTGCTTTTCAAGGTGTAGGAAAGAAATAATTCAGTTTTAGAATTGCATTTTATGCTAAGAAATTAGGCGATGGCTAAAGAAACAGAATGGTGACGTTTGCCAGACTTATGCTAATCTTAAAATAAAACAAGTGATCTCTGAGAGGCAGCAGATGTACGGTGTTTTGATTGTCTGATTAACGCTAAATTTGAAACTATTGCAGCTAATTCAAATTATAAAACTCTTCGAATTTTCTATTTAACAGATTTTTTTTTCTTTGTGCATTCTCAAGTAAAACAAAATATCCTAACAATAGTCATTTTTTAAATTTTACCGAACAACAACAGTAAATTCGTAAATAAACTGCTTTGAATATGACACTTAAAGAAGTTGATCCCAGATCAGCAAGAATTAAACTTCTGGGTTCGATTTCAAATCCCAGTTGAATTAAGTTTCCGTCACTTATATTGCGTAAGCCATTTGTTAGAAATAAAATGTCACAGATTGTCCTACATCATAAATTCAAGATAATCACGAGCATTAGAAAATACTCATGGTGATCTGCATCAGCAAGTAGCAATCGCACTAAATAACATTACAACAAATACTGGTGCACCGGAAAGAAAGAAGCCATGACTAATTTATCAAGCCAAGAACTTTTCAGGAGATGAGAAGATGGCAAAGCATTGTTTTATGATTGACATCTTTTTACTGTTCTATTATAGTTTAAATAAGGGCTCGATACAAAACGTTACATATTTCACATATACTCTATTGCACATCTATCGATATATATTCTTTTTTTCAGGATTAAATAGAAAGACAACAAACAGAAGATATGACCCATCTATATATATATATATATATATATATATATATATATATATATATATATATATATATATATATATATATATATATATATATATATATATATATATATATATATATAATTTTTTAAAAAAACGTGTAGTAAATAAACAAACTAAGTACACAGACGGACACAAAAAACAAGGTCACCAATTCTTCATCACTTATCAGCCAGAGGGTCAAAGGCAATTTCACCCATTATATATACATACACATTTATATATGTGTGCGTATACATACAAATATATACATACAAATATATACACACAAACACACATACATACATACATATATATATATATATATATATATATATATATATATATATATATATATATATATATATATATCGTACTGTTTTCGTTACGAGAAAACCCCTTTGCGGTTTGTTTTGCCTGACACGTAAGAAATAGTACTCTACAGACTTAATAAAATCAGGGTGAATTAGATAATGTTATCATCAAAGCTAAGATGAAATAATCATGGCTCGAACGTGTTGGATCATGTGTCTGCTCGATCAGTGCTGACCTTTTCATAATTAATTTTATGATGCTAGTGAGAAGAGAAGACTTTTATTTATTTCTTTTTTCAGGACATTCACAGGCTGTCAAGACAAGCTGGATTATTGCAGTAGATGTCCACCTTGAACACCTGCAAGCGGAAGACTGCAGAGAAAAACTGATTGGGTAAGGAATTCCAAAGAACGGATGTTTCAACTGAAAAAGGAAGTGGCTTAGGAGTTAGTGCGGTGCTGTGTAGGAGAGAGGAGAAGCACAGAATGGGTTGGATGGGTTTAAAGGCTGAGACACTCAGCTCGATATATCTAAGAAACAAAGACTGTTCAAGTAAGAACAGGAAAATCAGGGTAGAGAGGTTTCTTGCTAATCATTCGTATGAGAATCTTTGGGATATTTGGAATATTTTTATATGTATAGGTTGTACAGTCCTACTTATAAGAGCAGGACAGTATTGTAGATATAGATTCAGCTTCGTAGAAACTCAGTAATCTTTCGAATCTAAGGTATTTCCAGGCTCTGAATGAGAAGGTTAGTTTAAGAACACGGCTTTTTTTTCCTTTTCTCTGTCTTTCCAGTAATGTTCATATCATAACAGTAATGACAACTCAGCCGATGTTAATGACGATGTAATTTTGTTCTAGTAGTAAAAGGAATCAATACTTTTATGTTGAGTCGTTCTTGCTGAATATTTATTTATATCTTTGTTTGTGAAAGAATAAATCAAACTTTTATTGTTCAATAAAAGAATACCTGTCACAAATGACAATACTACCTGCTCTTATACGTTTATAGAATTATTCCAATGAAGGGAATTCACTAGGTAGTTGCTCTCGATCTGCCAGAAATTGTAAATAAAAAAAAATTAATGTCTCTCCTAAGATTACTTGACAAAGAACACGATGGATAATTAGCACTGATTGCACTGCTAGAGGCGCATGGCTTAGTGGATCGGGTGTCGGATTCATGATCGTATGATTGTGGTTTCGATTCCTGGACCACGTGACGCGTTGTTCTCTTGAGCAAATCACTTCATTTCACGTTGCACACAGCTGATGAAAATGAGTAATCCTGTGACGGGCCGACGTCCGTCCAGTGAGGAATATACACACCAGAGAAACCGGGAAAGCGATCCCATGGTACTTACAGAGTAATGTGGACTAACTAAAACACTACTTTTAAAAGCAAAACCAAAAAAGAAAGGATAGGATAGCCAGAATTAGGATGAATTGTCTTTCTTCTCTAATTCTTTCTCTCTCTGTATCTTAGTTCCTTTCCGGAAGAAATCGATCGTGGTTAAACCTGGAGTGAGATGGGCTCTGCTAAGTTAAAAATATCCAAGACACGCAAAAGGTCGCAGCAATGCCCCTGCGATTCCATAAAAGCGTTACGGCCTATGTCATGGCATGTTTACTTTAATAAACCAAACAAAGAGAACAAATAGAATAACCGCTTATCATAAAGATCACAGTAAATTGCATACCTGGACAAGTATATATCTTCCTTCATCCATTAATGTATATCGTATGTATTCTTTCAATGAATACATAAATATAGTAGCGTTATTTTACGGCATTGGCACTTGATGCAGATCAACAGGCATCTTGGCCCACAACTCTATTTCTCTCACCAACATTTCTCATTTTTTTTAAATCAAAGACTAGCGTCTGAAACGTCGAAATGCTTTCCATTGTTTTTAAGCATTAAACTAATATATTTATTAAAGCTTGGCCTTGCGATGTTATCTTCTCTTAGTGCCCATTGTTAAATATGCCTTCAAATATCAGCGGTAAGTTTATATGTACGAGTTATGAAAATGTGTGATATTTATTCATACAACAAACGGCTTATGCATGAAAATAAAAGAAACTTAACTCAACCAGGAATTGAAAACTCTTGCTCACTCATCATAATATTCTTATATTCCTCTACTCCTCCTAGATAAAGACAGTGTCTCTCACTGATCACTGACTATACCTGCTACAATTGCTTAACTTTAAAATGTAAATAAGTGGAATATTTTGGGTTCATTTCATCTTTCTCAAGCAGAAGGTGGAATAATCGTCCCAGGCATTATTTAATAGATTTGATATTAACCCTGGTTCACTTAAAAATCTCATTCAGATCTCTCTTCATAAAAGCACTTGCTTAGTTTAGTGATACACATTTGCTAAGTAACTGCCACGGTCTTCTAAAAAGAAGCGCTTTTTTGCATTTATCTGAAGAAAAAACATTTTCGACACTTGGCGTGCCCTGGCGGTAAGTTATTCTAAGGGAGATAATCGCTTCTAGATTAATCACAGCGGGATTAGAAGTCTGAGTTTTAAATCGAAGAGTAATGAAGATGTACAAAACTTACTTATTTATTTTCTCTTACTCGTTCAGTCCCGTTATATCAATCTTAGTGAATTCAACATCATGTCATATGTATATATAAGTATTCCACTTTCATATATCAATGCACATGCTCACAAGTACACAGGTATGCGCCCATGCATGCATACGTAGACATATGTAGACACATATTCCAGCATGGCCGCGGTTAAATTACTGAAACAAGTAAAATAATCAGCGGAAAAAAACACACACACATGCACATACATACAGACAGAAAGACATGCATTCTTACATAAATATACCGTTGCTAGCGAGACATCGAAGTCCTATTCACTTTATACCCCTGTCTGATAAATTATGTATTCATGTTGTGTGTGCATGTATATTTTTGTGTTTATATATATATATATAAATAGATAGATAGATAGATAGATAGATAGATAGATAGATAGATAGATAGATAGATAGATAGATAGATAGATAGATAGGTAGGTAGATAGATAGATAGATAGGTAGATAGATAGATAGATAGATAGATAGATAGATAGATAGATAGATAGATAGATAGATAGATAGATATAGTCTGTGTGTATATATGTATTTTAAGTGAATACGTATATGTGTATACATCATTTCATTCCTACAACATGACAACATAATATCTGAAAATAGTTTGATAACATTAATAGAAGTTACCAAATGCTGATAGAATTATAAAGAAAGAAAGTAAAATTTCATAACATTTGCTACAGATTTTTGTGAAAGCTTATATTTTTGTCGTATTATTTAGCTTTTCCTCATACTGTCTCGATGTTAAATTTCAAAGACTGTGAAATCTGTTTGAGCTGAGAAAGGAACAACCACTCTGAATGTCTCTTCGCTGACTCAATCCATACCAAAACGAAAAATTTAGATTTGACATGAATACAAATGTGGATGAAAGATGAAATTCACTTATTCATGGCAATATGAATAAGATCTTTAGAAAATCATGTTGAATGAGGACATTTTATATTTGATACCCTTGATTTGATATATATATATATATCATATATTATATATATATATGTATGTATGTATATATATATATATTTATATATATATATATATATATATATATGTATATATATATATATATATATATATATATATATATATATATATATATATATATATATATATATATATATATATATATATATATATATATATATATATATATATATATACCCTTCACCTTAGGCTGTGCTTATATCTTGATACTTATATAACATCATATTTCGCTCAAGTATATTGATTTTAAATTTTGATACTAGGCCAGCAATTTCAAGGTAGGAGTTAAATCGACCTCATTTTATCGACACTGAATGAATGAAAGGCAAAGTCGACGTCGGCGGAATTTGAACTCAGAATATAACGGCAGACGAAATGCCGCTAAACATTTTGCTTGGCGTGGTAAAGATTCTCCTACTTAAACACACTCGCTATTGAGATATTTTATATGCTTTGTAATTTTAATTTCAAATACATTTGACAAGTTTTCGCTAGAAAACTTGGATATTTTCTTGATTTTCATATACCTCTGAATAATGTTTACATTTCTTTCAGTGCTGTGGCCCAAAGTGTCTACAGGTGCATGTATAGGTGTGATCTTAAGAAGCGATTTTTATAGCTACATAGTTTCTAGTTCGGTTCCCAATGTTCTGCAACTTGGTATATGTTTCCTAAAGCACTACGTGAGAACACGAGACCAGCTTCCTTTCTCGTTTTTCAAAAAAAAAAAAACAGCCATATTGTGTATT
>NC_142934.1:79765211-79787711 GCF_046866305.1 Octopus bimaculoides | reverse complement strand
GTTCCGAGGAAGGTGACGGAAGGCCGCAACTACGAAGTCTCCTTTAACATGGCGAAATTTAATTAACATATGTTCTAATAAAACTGAATAATCCTTCAATTTAACCTTAAATTACTTTTATATATATTACTTGAGATGAAAATATAAATTAATACATACATACATACATGTATACATACATGCATGCATACATACATACATACATACATACATACATACATACATGCATACGCAAAATTTAGGAATGTTGGTTAATATTATATTGTAACTGTTGCAAGACATCATTTTTCTTATTTTATATTTGATAGTTTTACTCATTCTTCCTCACAGCAATGGCTATTAAATTAGATATTAGTATTATAGTTAGGCGGGTTCAATTGACTATACTTCCGCCTACTAATTAGGTTACGTGCGTAATCAAAACTAATTATTATACTAAGAAACAGTGAGATTTTCGATGTTTCAGTTTACATTGATATATCACATAAGACATTCAATTTTCTTAAAATATATGCACAGAACAAGAAAGGTGTCTCGCTAGTATTTAAGCTCTGATAGCACCCTAATTAGCGCTGTGTAAAGTTTAATGAAAATTGAACTACTGGAGGTAACATGTTGAATCATTAAGAGATTTCTTGGTACAAAGGCCTTAATTTTTCTACTGAACTTTTAATGATTTTCTACTCAAATCAGATAAATGGAATTCCGTATTCTAGAAAGTTCTGAAAGTGAGAATAATTAATACTTACGGGCAATATGGATTTGACATAATTTTAACGAACGTCATAGCGAATGCACCTCTAATTTGCGGTTTCGTGCATCTATAAAATTTCGAAAAGTAATTTGTAGGAACCGAGGAGATATACTTCCACGGAAGTGAATATGAAGAAGTGATTATGTTCGTTAATAATTTATTCGAAACGAACATATTGATTGCAGCATAAAATTGGCAAGTAGCAAACATTCTTGCAAATGATGCTATCTACGACTATACACATCTCGCGTACATAGAAGCAGACTTAAGTACACACAAACACACGCACACACACACACACACACGCACATTCATTCACATACATATACACACAGGCGTGCGCACTCAAATACACACCTTGATATATATATACGTATGCATATATATATATATGAGTGTGTATGTTTTATAAATATGTATATATATATATATATATATATATATATATATATATATATATATATATATATATATATATATATATATATATATATATATATATATATACATATACATACATATATATACAGACACACACAAACACACACACATATATATGTATGTATGTATGTATGTGTGTATATATATATATATATATATATATATATATATATATATATATATATATATATATATATATATATATATATATATATATATATATAAGCAAATGCGTATGTACAAATAAAAGGGAATGGGTGCTCTGTACTAAAAGATGACTGATATTACATTATATTGACCCATGAAAAGCTTCACAAATTGGCGAGTTTCACGTTGCCGATCTACAAACGAAATATGAAGCAGACGTAACAGTGTGACAGTATCAACTACACACGCGCGCTCGCACACAGATTCGTGTAGGTATATGCGTGCGTGTATGAGTTTTATCTATGCATACGTATGTGTGTGTGGAGAGCATGTATCTGAGTGTTCTTAAGTGCTTCTCTGCTTCCGTGTATTTCTAGAAGCAAAGATTCCTTCAATAATATTATCTGGGGAATTTGTTCGTCTCAGAGTTCTTCCTTTGAATCTCTATCCCCTTTTTTACGTTTTTGTCTTACGAAAGCGTTGCAATAGTTAGCAATGTACAGGTATCTGGCATCGATACAACACCCTAAAGCATCTTTCAAGAGGTAAACCTTGTATGGCTGTAGTCCAATGATTGATAGCAATGATAGCATACCTCAAACATACATGCATATATACATAAATATTTACATGCGTGTCCATATGTGTGTGTGTTTGTACATGCGTATATGCTTACATGCACTTATGTACGTATGCTGCATATACGTATGTGTGTAGATAGATGGAGAAAGAGGGGGGAAGTGAAAGAGAGACTGTGTGGACATGTGTGTATATGTGTGTGTGTATGTGTGTGTGTGTTTGTGTGTGTGTCTGCAATGTAAAATTACCTACCTATCTACACAAACAGAAGAAGAGTATAAAACGTAAAACTGATAATCTAACAAGTGTCTTCTACATCTTTGGCATACTCATAAAGAGTAGGTTGTAGCCGGGAGGCCTCACCTGGCCACTCTACTAAAAATATATTATTGAGTGAATTTGTATTATTGGCGTAGGAGTGGCTGTGTGGTACGTAGCTTGCATTCCAACCACATGGTTCCGGGTTCAGTCCCACTGCGTGACACCTTGGCCAAGTGTTTTCTACTATAGCCTCGGGCCGACTAAAGCCTTGTGAGTGGATTTGGAAGTGGGAAACTGAAAGAAGCCCGTCGTATATATGTATATATATATATATGTGTGTGGGGGGTGTATGTGTGTGTGTCTGTGTTTGTCCTCCAACATCGCTAGACAACCGATGCTGCTGTATTTACTTCCACGTAACTTAGCGGTCCGGCAAAAGAGACCGATAGAATAAGTACCAGGCTTACAAAGAATAAGTCCTGGGGTCGATTTGCTCGACTAAAGGCGGTGCTCCAGTATGGCCGCAGTCAAATGACTGAAACAAGTAAAAGAGTAAAAAAGAGTAATATATTTTATATCTGTATATAGATAGACAGACAGACAGAAAGACAGACTGACAGAAAGACAGACAGGCAGATAGATAGACACAGTTTGACTCAGCATCACACAACTCAAAGATTCAGAGGCATCTCATCAGATGTCTGGAGTCATCTCGACCACGAATCTGTAAGTAATACACATATACATACATTCATACATGCTTACTTACGTGCAAGAAATTGCCCAAAAGAGTCATGAAGGTATTACCTTCCTATACGACACGCCAAGGTCGCAAAAACATTGTACAATGTCTTTCGAAAAGAAATAAAGTGACCCTTGTTATTGAATACATACCCAAACATCTACACAAGGAATATTGCTAGAACATCCCCATCAAAATATGTTAAGTGCAAACATAACAGGTCAGACATTGATGTTTGGGACCGACACAATAAAAGCATGTGCTGTCATATAGGTCAATTGTAATGCTAATGCAAATATCTCTTTGAAATTCAAAGAGAAAAACTTAACTATAGAAAAAAAAAGATAACTATACACAAATACTTCTGAACCTCCAGCTTCTATATCAGATTATAAATTCATATTTATACAAATAATAATTGATGTACTTGGTTTTCTGGTTGTTTGGTTAGGTTAAGTTTTTCAGAAAAAGAAATCAACCAACGCGCACATCACAAATACAATTTGCAAGTGGAACCGTAAAAATATACAAGACTTTTCTCAAGTTTAAATATGACATTGCTTTTGTCATCTACTTTTCAAGGGTGGAGCTTTGTATCTTGGTTAGAAACCAGCTCTTTCCTCAAACGAAGAATTCAAATAATTAACAGTAGAGAACACATAGTTAACACAAACATGTGTGTATGTGAGTGTGTGTTTGTGTGTGTGTGTGTGTGTGTGTGTGTGTGTGTGTGTGTGTGTGTGTGTGTGTGTGTGTGTGTACATGTTCTTAGCATATAAACACAATAAAATGTCTACTACAGCGGATTTGAACTTACAACACGTCAGTCGTCGAATACCTTATCTATCCGTTCACTTCATCTTTACTCAGTTTATTTAGGCAGAAAATCGACTCTGATCGGCTGTAAAAACATCATATATCGTCTTAATTTAAAGAATTTCATTCTATCGCCCATTGAACTTTTGTGAAAATTGTATAAAATATCAATGCGATGAGTCATTGCATTTCATGAAAAAGAAATTCTTCAGACTAATGACGTTTAAAAACGATGCGGAACATTTGGTTCCACATAAATAAGGAATAACTCAGGCATAAGTTTACACAATTACTCATGCGTATGAAGTTATATTATTCAAGTGAATTCAGTAAGAGAATAATTAGCATATATTAAGCTTTGATACTCGCAAATGTAATTTTAAAATTGGTTTCAACTAATTCTGTAAAGTAAGCAGTTCTAATAATTTTTATCTCCTACAATTATTACTCTTTATAGCGTCAACATGAATTTTTGCCATAGTTTAAAATTCTGTACTTACAAAAGCAACGCCGTGAATATTAAAGGTCATTCGTATAACCCAGCAGCAGATATTATAGGGAGAACTAGACCTTGATCAGGAACTTAACCTTTTGTTTTTCAGTTGCTTTCATACGTTGTGAATATTTGGCTAATAGCTAATTGAAATTAGAAATATATTTCAATGCAATCAGGAAGACAAGGTGAAGCAACCACTAACGTTGTATGAATGAAACGAAATATCAAAAAAAAAGCCACACACACACACACAAACACAAACTCACACACACACACATACACACACACTCGCTCACACACACACATATATGTATACATATAACTGGTTGTGTATGAATATATATATATATACACACATTTATATATGGAGATATATTAATACATGAATATATATATATATATATATATATATATATATATATATATATATATATATATATATATATATATATATATATATATATAAGGCGCGTGTGTACTATTACGGTCTTATATGTATGCATATATGCATATGTGAGTGTATGTACACGCACACACAAACGTATATATATATATTAATGTATGTATGTATGTATATATATATATATATATATATGTATATATATATATACATATATATATATATATATATATATATATATATATATATATATATATATATATATATATATATATATATATATATATATATATATATATATATATATACACGTACATAATACATATGTGTATGCATATGTGTGTTTGAGCACCTAAATGCCTATGGTTGTTTGCATGTGTTCGTATTGACAACTGGAAACATGCCATTGAAAACAAAAACCCCATTAATCTATTCTGATGTCGATTTGAAGAAAAGTCAAAAATAAATTCTGAGAAACACACACACATACACACTCTCACGCTCTCCCCCACTCTCTATCCTGACTCTCCCTTGCCCTCTCCCCCTCTTCCCTCACTTTATTCTCTCTCTCTCTCTCTCTCTCTCTCTCTCTCTCTCTCTCTCTCTACTCTCTCTTGCCTTTCTTTTCTCTCCCTCTCCCATACACACAGGCACACCCATACAGCTACACTTACGTACATATACATATTCACACACATACACATATACATACACATTTTCAGATAGACAGACAAACAGATAGATAGACAGACAGTTAGATAGATAGATAGATAGATAGATAGATAGATAGATAGATAGATAGATAGATAGATAGATAGATAGATTGGCAGCACGGGTGTGACTTTAGCTCTGGGTGGGGGACTGAAATGTTTTAGCACAGTCGTGACAATGATGGGTGTCTCTTATTGTAATCGCTATAGTATTATTTTGGTGGATCTTCATAAGACATTTCTGTCTACCTCTTCACGCACATTCTTTCACACGCTGCCTATAAAGCACAGATGCTGTCTAATGCATAGTTAACAACTATCAGTAGCTGCTCTGATAACTTCCAAATCTTGCGTACATATATCTATTGATATAAACTTATCCACACAAACAGATGAATTCATTACACCGCGTAACAGTTTAACCAAGTAACTGTTACCGTGTTTTTTGTTCTATCTAAAAATCAAAGGAAATTGCTATTCCCTTCAAACTTTGCTTTTGTGACCTGGACATCAATGTTTTAAAACTGACCTTTTTTCCATTACATTTCAGACAGATTCAGCGCTGAGTTGTAGAAGCAGAAATATCGTTGTAGCAAATATTCTGCTCAATACCACAGATTTGCTTGTCAGTTGCTTGACTTTAACCACTTGAGCAAGTCCCTAAGTGGCTGACACTATGAGCATCTCTGATGAGGACCAGGAGAAGTCGGGGAGAATCATATCCTTGTGTTGAGAGGGATTCTTTGGGGCTTGAACAAATGTAAGAAAAGTAAAGTTTGAAAGAAATCGCCATTATACATACTTTCTAGGGGTAAACAAGCAGGAAATAACACTCGCTACCCAAGGACAAAAATCATGGTACACAGTGTTATTTGGTTTATGGTTGTTTACATAATCATTATTATTTATTCATGCGCCCTTTTAAAGCCTAGCCAGGCTCATTGGCCGGGTTTCCCGGTTTCTATGGTGCATGTGTCCTCTCGCCACCAGCTGGCCGGGACGCCAGTCCATCGTAGCTTTACTCAAGAAACAGGAAGAATGAGTGAGAGAAAGTTGGGGCGAAAGAGTACAACAGGGATCGCCACCACCCTCTGCCGGAGCCTCGTGGAGCTTCAGGTGTTTTCGCTCACTAAACACACACTACGCTCGGTCTGGGAATCGAAACCGCGATCCTCTGACCGCGAGTCCGCTGCCCTAACCACTGGGCCATTGCGCCTCCACCTGCGCCCTTTTAAAGCCTAGCCAGGCTCATGGGCCCGTTTCCCGGTTTCAATGGCGTATGTGTTCCCCAGCTGGACGGGACGCCAGTCCATGGCAGCGTTACTCATTTTTGCCAGCTGAGTGGACTGGAGCTACGTGAAATGAAGTGTTTTGCTCAAGAACACAACGCGTCGCCAGGTCCAGTAATCGAAACAATCTTACGATCATGGTGCTGACACCCTAACCACTAAGCCACACGCCTCCACGTTTACGTAATAATGCTCAGTTTAAATATACGTTATGACTGTGAAGAAATAATGTAAAGAAATTCATGTAGTTTTCTTTGCATTTAATAACTATAGCAGAAATAGTTAATTCGTTGTATACTAAGGAATTAATTGGCTCGAATATGAATTATATATATAAACAATTTGACCCTTACAAATTAATGTTGATTTTCTTTATCGTGTCGGAAAAAAAGTGATATTGCTTTTATGATAAGGAGGTTAAATCTTAATTTTCTGATGTATTTACTTCCCCAAAATATGAATAAATCCTAATCATGTGTCACGGGGGTGGGATTCATAAGAGATGAATGTGTAACTCTAGTTTTACGATATACATATTTCTGTTATGCGTACTTTTCGCTGGTTATAAGCGTAGATATCTTCAGGTAGGATTTGCTTCAATTTATTCTCTTAAGTCACATTCCAGCACTCTGCAGCGCACTCTTTCTATTTGTCTCGTCCTCTCTCTCTCTCTCTCTCTCTCTCTCTCTCTCTCTCTCTCTCTCTCTCTCTCTCTCTCTCTCTTTCTCTCTCCCTCCCGCCCTCTCTGTTTTGCTGCCTCGGTCCCTCAATATCTGTTTTTTTCTCTATATATGTGTAAACACGTTTTTCTATATGTTTGTGAGGAGAGGGAAAGTGTTTAAATCAACCGTGTTCAATTAATGAATTGTAACATCTTTCTATTCCTCGCTTCCCCCTCTCTCTCACACACACAGACACACTCTTTGTACCTGTACGTGTATTCTCTGCGCGTCCGTGTGTGTGTGTGTATGTGTATGGGTATGTTTGCTTCCAACGCCAAAAAGTGCCGTCGCCCAAACTGACTGAATGCCCAGTCAACGGTGCCAAATTATCAGCACCCAAACAGATGCGCCTAATGGTCTCATTCCGATTACAGAACGACTTCTTGTAACTGAAGCTGAAAATAATATATTTGGCCGGTACTATTCTGCATTATTTTTCCATGATTAATTATGTCAGTTATATATTTCTCATTTGAATTTATGAATATCTTTTGATATTTGTATGCAATAATTGTTGCCCTGGTCACACAGACTTGTGTATAAAGGCATTCCGGCCATGGCTATTGTTCTAACAGGATACTGGCAGTCTTCATTATACATTAGTTATTTGGGTGGCAAGAAGATATTTCAGGGAGATTTCGCTGTTATTTCTAACAAATCAAACAAGTGCATAGAGTCTCCCTTACTGGTTTGTGTGCTGTAGACAACTGTTGATGTGTTTGTGTCGTCTTTCGCGTAATATGTTTGATTGCAAGAGTTATTTTCTTGGAGGTAAAATCAGAAATTATACGAAAGACTGATAAAAGTGCCTGAGGTAGGAAAGAATAATGGATAGCTTTCAGAAAGGAAAATTGTTCCGACATGATGATCTTGTTAGAAATTCTATTCGCAAATGTCAAATGTTTTTGATCCTCTATTGATCGATATTTACAGTAATTGACAACCAAGCAGAAGAATTCCGAAACGGAATGAGGGAGTGGTTCGCGGTCAATTGGCTTGAGAAAGGTTTCAAGTAGATGAGATTTAATAGACATATGTAGCCACATATAAATTAAAGAAGTTTGACGTTTGTGAGAGCTAAAGGCTTTGTGCGTTTACAGGGTACCTTCATTAGTTTCCTACTTGCTGGTGCTCCGTCAGTTACGACGACAAGGGTTCCAGTCGATTCGATCGACGGAACAGCCTGCTCGTGAAATTAAAGTGCAAGTTGCGGAGCACTCCACAGACACGCATACTCTTAACGTAGTTCCCAGGGTGATTCGACGTGACACAGAATCTGACGAGACGAAGCTGACACTCTAAATTACAAACAAAACTAATTTTTGCCAACTGAGTGGACTGGATCAGCGTGAAATACAAAGTCTTGCTGAAGGACACAACACGCCGCGAGGAAACGAACTCACGACCGTAAGTACGTGATCCAAACGCTCTAACCATTAAGCCATATGCATTCACATTCCTACTTACTACTGTCAGCGTAGATGTATGAAATAGGTTTGAATATGGTGTGCTTGAGATAAAATCAGGTCAGTCGTCAGCATTCGATTCTTTGAGGATATCCTTGAGGCTGCCGGTTTTCTGACTACTGTACAGGTTCTTCCTCTTTATACTGGTATCTCTTCGGTAACTAATGAAAAAAAAACTTTAATCTTTCATTATCTTTAGGGTAAACACGTGTGTGCCGAGAAAGCTACTGTGCTCCCTCCGAATACAGGAATCGATCTCAGTGAGTGAAACAGTTGTCTAGATACATTATTTATATTATTTACACTTGACGGATATTTGTCCTCATCTTGTTTGTTGTTAACACAACGTTTCGGCTGCATACCCTCCTGCCTTCATCAGGTGTCTTGGGGAAATTTCGAACCTGGGTTCTCATTCCTATGGTATTTTGGGGCATATAGCGTACTGGTTAAGAGCGCGGGCTACTAACCCCAAGATTCCGAGTTCGATTCCAGGCAGTGACCTGAATAATAATAATAATAATAATAATAATAATAATAATAATAATAATAATAATAATAATAATAATAATAATAACAACAACAACAATAATAATAATAATAACAACAACAACATCGAAAAATACGTTAGGAATGAGAACCCAGGTTCGGAATTTCCCCAAGACACCTGATGAAAGCTGGAGGGTATATCAACCGAAACGTTGTGTTAACAACGAACAAGATGAGGACAAATGTCTGTCAAATGTAAATAATGTAAATAATGTACATAATTCCTCATCTCTGAAATATAGAACTGGAGTCGTCTAGATATTTCAGATCTTTACACTGCGATACTAGAGCTGCCCAAGACCACCTACAGATATAGACCACGAAATTACTGCACAACAGTACGGACTTTGTGGAGTCACGTGTTGCCATCCTAGGTCACATATTTCTATAATCGTCAATGCTCGAGCTTGCTACACCACACGTCTTCTTCCTTCAATCAGATGTAACGTCTGGCTTTCTCTGCGGTTCAAGATAGACAATGTGTAGTGCAACAAGACCAAGCACTGAAGATAGGATATTAATGTGCTTCAGCTCATTGGTTCCCTATTTGATTTTGGGTTTCTAGGAGCTTGAACGAATGATGTGTAATAAACTCTTCTCCAGAGGGCTTGAAGGAGATAACTCTATGCAATTTCTAAATGCTCTGATGTCTATGTGTTAACAGTAATCAAAAACATGTTTAAATAGATTGAAGGGCTGATCTATATGCTCAAAATGGCGTCTGTTAGATACAACAAGAATGAAAGAAATTCCTCATTTAACCTCGCATAAGTTTTTGTAGATCCCTATCTGTCGACTCCTGTCTGGTAGACCTTGATGGTGCATTATTATATCAATTCTCTCTTAATATTGGTATTTCTTTCGAAATGAAATCATTCAATAAAAATGATGGGGAAATTAATGTTGAAAGAGGTTGCACATTCAATTGCTGAGAGGTCTTAGCCATGTACTATTGCTTTATCGATTCAGTTACCTTCGCATATTTGTGCTGGTGGTGATGGTGGTGGTGGTGGCGGCGGCGGTGGCGGCGGTGGCGGCGGTGGCGGCGGTGGCGGCGGCGGCGATGCTGATGGTGGTGGCGGCGGTGGCGGCGGCGGCGGCGGCGACGACGACGGTGGCGACGGTGGTATGATAATGATGATGGTGATGATGATGATGATGATGATGATGATCTATCAACATCACATAGATATCGACAAGTCGAGCAATTCATACACTGTCACCACCAGTTTTGTTGAATCGACGCCATCGCCAAGATATTTAACAATAACAGGGACCGTTTGTAATATGCTTCTCGTAAATCGTTATCGTTTAAGTCCAAGTAAATTCTAATCGAACTGAGCTAAGATCAAAAACATTCAACCCTTGACTATTTTGCTGAAGTCGAGTTTACCTTTCATCATTTTGGGGTCGGCAAAAAAAAAAAGGACCAGTTCAGCTTTGGGATTAATGTACTTAACTTCCCACTACCCTCAAAATTGATTTTCTTACGCCAAAATTAGAATTTTAGGGGTTTAGATATCGTGTAAACCTGCACTACAGCGGCTTAATTTTGTTGAGATTGTGAGGTAGGATTAAAGGGGAGATTTGACTAAATTCCTAGTAGGTCAATAACACACAGAGGCTTCCCACCACCAATATTTTTCTTTTTATATTTTTCCTGGTCCCTAGGACTCATAAAGCCGGTTACCCTGTCTCCATGAGATAAAGTTAAACATGTTAGTAACATTCTCGAGTCATACCGACTCATAAGGGTCGGTTTCCCGGTTTCCTGGTGTATATATCTTCCCCACCTGGACGAGACGCCGGTCCGTCGCAGAATTACTCATTTTTGCCAGCTGAGAAGACTGCAGCAACGTCAAATGAAGTGTTTTACTCAAGAATCAAGGCGTCGACTGGGCCATTAATCGAAACCACAATCTTAAGAGCATGAGTCCAACACCCTCACCACCAAATCAAGTTGGGATCACAATATTCCCTCCGAAAAGTCCGTTGCAAGATTCAATGACAGAAGTTTTGAGGAGAAAGAACCAGTCGATTGTATTTGACTGGTACTTCATTTTATCGACCCCGAAGAGACGAAAGGCACAGTTAACTTTAGCGATGTATAGAGCCGAAACAAATTTCGCTAGGCATTTTGTCCGACATGCTAACAATTCTGCCAACTCGCGGCCTTCCCCTAAAATTATCGAGTGTTAAAGCAACTTGCGAGTACTGAGAACATGTTGCATCCTAACTGTTAAAAGCTTCGGAGAACAACCCAAGCAATGATGTCATTGAAGTACTGCCCGCAGTGAGGATACATAACAATGGTGACTAGATGCTAATGGGTTATAGTATTAGCTAATCACTATTTCTATATATTGCTGAGGATCCACCCACCC
Organism: Octopus bimaculoides; assembly: GCF_046866305.1. NCBI lineage: Eukaryota > Metazoa > Mollusca > Cephalopoda > Octopoda > Octopodidae > Octopus > Octopus bimaculoides. The sequence goes on along the minus strand of NC_142934.1, from coordinate 79,775,958 downwards.
CACGACCACGTAGTCGCTCGACCGTCTAGAAATAGCAACCAAATACTTCTTAAAATATCATCTACTATCATGGAGCGGAAGCGACACATTTGGTAATGTAATGAAAGGAAAATTACCGAAGAAAATTATCCAGGGATGAGCTGCAAGTAAAGCCGTAGTCATGTTAGGCCCTTCATATTTAATGTAGTTGGGGGGGGGGGAGATCTATCTAATAGATTAACAATAATATCTTTTCGATCAGTCGTCTATTACTCTCACCACCGGAAATTCAGTGATGTAATAAATGATCCGCTGGAAACCAGCAACCAATGACATTTATTTTTCATCAAGTGCGATATAAAATGAATATAACAAGTAAAATAATTTGGAATGATGATACTCAATGTAATGGTGAATCAAGTCTCATTAAGAAATATTTATCTGGTGAGAAGAAAAATTCAATGACCATTATTAATTAGATCTGCATATGGGCCGAAACTCTTGGTAAACTTTGGTATTATTAGACATCCTGGATGAAGAACTAAGGTACCCTACACAGGTTAATGATGAAAGAATTATTTTATTTGTGAACAGTATCGTACAGGGGAAGAGATCATAGCGAAAATGAAGGGAAACAAATTATACCAGAACGCCATCGGTGCGAAAGTAACAGTTAGCACCATTAATATTTTGAGATTAAAAATCAAATTGATTAATGTTAATTATGCAGTGACGAAAAGAAATCATTAACTCACTGATAAATATTTATTCAGTTTCATTTTGGTAAGTAAACGTGACAACTATGGACATGTTCTGGTTATTCTCATTGAACAATAGACACCTTCCTTCTTGTCACTGATGTATAATGATTTACATGAGTATGAGTCAACAGGTATCTGTACAGCCAGTGTGAGTACGACATTTTGATTGTGATTCGGTTGCTGAAAACTGTACGCGTCGTTTACACCAAGGGTAAGCCTTCAGAGTACGATTTAGCGAGATTTTTTTAAGGGAATTTCTGACAGCTATTAACAACTGTAGAACAACAGGTGGTGAGCAGGCTTGAAAAGAAAAATTAGAGAAGACTCAATAATATGCAGAGAGGAAGTGCAAACAGGACACATCAGAATAAAAGGACAGCTAAGGATAGAATGATAGAAGGATAGAAATGATTTCGCAAACAAATAGAAGCGACGAGAATATCTATTAATCTTTTCTTCAAGCAAAGAGGCTCAATGTGCCAAGGAACGCAGACACTAAAAGCGTACGATGGACCCAGCTGATAAAGAAATATAATGGTAACCGATGAGTGACATGGTTTTTTTTAACAGATTACAAAGAGCATGTTGTAACTGATGATTCCAAGCGGATATATACATCTTTGTGCCAAAGTTATGACAGGCTGTGGAGCTCGATACCGACTTGGAAGATTTTCAGGAAATCTTCAAGGAGTAAGTGAAATGGTGCAAAGATCCGATTCCAGCTTCTTTACTTGTTCACCAACTCTTGTTAGATGTCTATCTCAACTGCTTAAGTTTTCAGTGCTTCTGTTGCTGCAGTTTCTACTGCTGTGTATTTTGTGGTCATAGCATAGGTAGCAAGGGTCGTTTCACTCCATTGGCCTGAGGACAGAAATTCTTCTGGTGATTGGAGCTGCTATATGTCTAACACCTGGCACTCCTTCTCTATCGATGATTCCCAGAAGTTTGCAGGGGTGAACATAATGTGACTCTCTATTTTAACCTCCGACTAGTTCCGATGAGAAGTTGACCTGGAGGGGATCACATGTCCATGATCATTCAATATGATTACTAAGACATGAATGTTTATGTCAGGTGGTGCATCATTGTTTGTCGCCTTAGTTACTTGCCGAGCTATACAAAATGGTCATAATATATGTATATATACTCGAGCATGCTGTTGTTGCTATTTTCTTGGCCTCTTCTTTATTGAGCACAAGGCTACCACCGTTCCATATTGCCTCCCGTTCTTCATATGTCATATGGCATACCATGCGACCTTCAGGCATTTTTCGGCCTATACAAGAGTAGCATTGTCAATTATATATATTCCTTATATTCCTCGAAGGGGTAGGCTTTTGTTGCTATTTTCTTGGTCTCTTCTTCATGGAAAACAAGGCTGTCACTGCCCCATATTGCCTTCCTCTTTTGATGTGTCATATGGTCCCTCACGCATCCTTCGGGCAACTTCTAGCTTATAGAGGAATAGGGTTGTCAACTTTGTTCCTGATTTTATGGTTGATATATTTATGCTGTATGATCTGTCCCTTCGTCTGTTCGGTTTCTCCCTCTGGCAGGGCTAACATGTCAAGCTAAACAATGCAAGCGTTGTATTTTTGCCCGAAGCCTTCATTATTCGTCAGTGACTGTTCCATTCAGAATTGTATGGATCCGGCAAAAGAGATGGCTTTGTTTATACTGGTGGCGATGGTGATGACAAAAGTGTTGCTTTTGATGAAGTTAGTCGAGATTGTTGTTGGCGTTGTTGCAATTGATATCGACGCTGTTGCCGATGATGATCATGACAAAACAGACGCCGCACTCTACTTGACTCTAGTGAAGGCGATGGGCGATACGGCATTCTCCCTGTTGCTATTTCTGTTGGCGGTGATGATGGCTGTGGTAGTGTTGTTGTTGTTGTTGTTGCTATTGTTGTTGTTCTTCTTCTTACTACTGTTGGTGCCGGTGGCAATAGTGGTGGTAGCGTTGTTGCTGCTCCGAATGCTGTCGACGGATTGGATGGTGGTACCATCTGTGGAAACCGTCTCACCTCTGACCGCGTTAAGCTTCCTGATAACAGTAATAGTGTTACCATCACTACCACACTGATGTTGGTGGCGCTGATACAGATGATGGCGTCTTTGACAGTGTTTCGGTCGATGCTACTTGTGGCTTTGCCAATGTTGCTGCTAATGTGCATTTCTGAAATTAGCATGGAAAACTTGCATACGTTTTCATCTTCCATTAAAAAAAAAAAAAGATTTCCCTTTAATAGATAAATGCTCTGCTTGGTTTCCTTAAACCTTTATTCTTCCTCGTGATCTGTCAGCTTCGACGCCATTTGTTTTTTAAATTTCCAAGACAGACATTTCAGGAAAAGTTTCAACAAATTCGGCCCTATAAGAGGGCCTAACTGGTAGACGGCCACTACTCCCAGTTCTTAGTCAACTTTGCAACGAAATGAGCTGTAAGGAAAGTAGCAAATCTTATGCGGTGCAGAAATCTCCGAATTATTTCAATAATTGATTGAAAACTTAAATGGAGCTAAGGTGGTATGATGGTCACACAGGAATAAAGAAAATGATAATTTCTTGTTTCAAATTTTGAAACAAGGCCGGCACTATTTGAGAAAGGGCTTAGTCCATTGCATAGATTCAGCTAGTTCACTGCTACTTCATCTTATCGATCTCGGAATGATAAAAGGCAAATTCGACCACTGTTGAACTTGAAATCAGAAAGTTTTACATAGGGCTGAAAGAAATGCTGCTAAACATTTTGTTCGATGTTCTAAAGATTCTGCCAATTCGCTGCCGCAATGTGAATAATAATTCTTTCTACTAAAGGCCTGAAATTTGGGGGAGGGGACTAGTCGATTACATCGACCGCGGTGCGCAACTGGTACTTATTTTATCGACCCCGAAAGGATGAAAGGCAAAGTCAATATCAGCGGAATTTGAACTGAACGTAAAGACGGATGAAATGTCACTAAGCATTTTGTCCGGCTCGCTGCCTTAATGATAATAATAATAATAATAATAATAATAATAATAATAATAATAATAATAATAATAAACGCGAGGAAATATTCAGAAAGTTGAGGACTAGTTTGAGACTAGTTGCGAAAGGCCACAGTTTAACTACAGCCATCTACAAAATATCATATTAAAAGTAGACTCTTACATTAAGTATTAAGTTTCTACTGATCTAAACTAAACAGAACCTCATCGAAGCCATGTCTGTCCCAACCCATTAAGTGGATGATGTAGGGAAGAGGTCTAACAGACATCCCACACGTTTGCGCGTTTTAGACTGTACTACCAAAATCAAGCACCAACTTTGGGCATCACTTCATCGAAATGTGTTACAGAGTTACGGGACTAAAGTTGTCTGCCATGTCCCCCTTGCTCCGGGCCTTCCCTAACAACGTCACCTTCTGTTCACCTAAGCTGCTAACTTCTATAATTCCAGCAGGAACAGGACAAATCTGACGTTACTATAAAGTTTGCAGAGTTGATCATCCAGACCAGGCGATTTGCAGATCTTACTGCTGCTCAACATGTGCGTTATTTTAACCGCTAAAGTCGGTTCTTCTCAGCGATTGGCATCTTCGACCAAAATTTGTGACAAGCCATCAGCTTGACATCAAATTTCCTATTCACTTCATCTCACTTCTCACCGCAAACAGTTCCATAAAACGCTGCTGTAAAATCGCATGTACCTACTTGGAAGTGGACAATATGCTGTACCTCTGCTACTTAGACCCGTCGATCTGCTTGCGCTCCCTTGCAAGTACATAATTAGTGCCTTCTAAAAGGTTTATTAAATCCTAGAACTGGCACTCATCCAAAATGACTACCAATAGAAAACCATGCCTGACACACTGCGACCATACATATATACGCTTATGGAAACTTTTGCAAATGTCACAGCACCATCACATGCCGACGTAGACCACAACATCACAAGTGATCCGAGTAAAAGATGGTGGCAGTAGAGGAACACTGTAACTGGTTGGATGTGTCCTTCCAAGAAAGAGAATCACAATTGATCCAACGTGGTGAAATCAAGACTGTAGTAAGACACAACGGTCAGGTGGTAATAAGTCAGAAAGATGATGTACACGTTCGCCACCCTCCCAGGCTTTTATGCATAGCACCATTCAGGCTATTTCTGGATAAGACTAACCAAACTTCTTGTCACCTCATCCCATTTCCTATCTAGCTGGAGATATGAACCGAGCAAGAAGCTAAGCACATCAATTTCGTTGTCTGCTTAAGCTGATATTGGCTGCCCTCATCTTATTCGGTAAATATGCAGCTAACACCCATAGTTATCGCAGTAAAAGCATAAAAAATGTGCCTCTCACCATATTGCGTCTGACCAGACGACAGAGGACTCCTATTTTGTTCATAGGAAGGTCAGTTTTTTGCTGGCCACAATTTTTATCAATTATCAACACCCAAGTCTTAGAGGGCTTGAGAAACCGTGGTTGATGATGACTCTGTATGCATTTTGATATCTGCAGAGCTTCTTTGGTGGACGGTGATTAAATGTATTTGTTGTTTGTCAGACATATTTTCTAGTCCTTCTCTCTGCAAAGACTACATTTCTCTTCATGTGATGGAAAGTTAAGACCGTGAGAGACCAAATATATGTATCGAAATACCTACAATTGGTGGCCATTTAGTCTATTCACGGCGCAAAAGCCTCTAAACAGGAAAACAATCTAGCATTAGTCAACTAAAATCTGTGTTCGACCCTCCGAGTTGATTGTAATATTGTTCTCACCGTCATTGCCTTTCTCGCTTGTTTTTCACTACTCCGTAGAGATCACGAATCCTATCCATAGAATACCATCGTTATCATGGTCGAAGAGGGAGGTCACTCATATGACATTTCATCTGTCGGTTGTGATAGTACCTCATATAAGCCTATTTGAGACATTTTCTACTAATTGTCTCTTGAGAAAGAGGCAGTGCCTGTAGCCCTCGGAAGCCCTCGGAAGCCCTCTACCAGCTGCGAGAATGAAGCTATTAATGTCTCTCTTGAACTATTGCAAACCAGTATCTATGTGGAAAGACAGCATAGTGGTTAGCGCAGGATCTGAGATGTTAGGTACAATAATGGTAATGTGAAAAAAGATGTGTATCGAGAATGCCCAGAGGATATGGTATGAACCCAGCCAACTTCGAAGATCAGCGGCCATTATATTAGTCTTAGAAAGGAAAGAGAAAGTAGATATCGCACTTGTGGTGCTTACGGTGAAGAATGTCTATGCGTTTACACCAATCAGTCGGATGACTCTTTTCTGGAAAAGTAATGTTCTATTTTAATCCTTACCTGAGCTTAGTAGGGCGTCACTAGTAGTTGAGAATTAAATACTTTCTGATCTAGAAGAGAAAAGACAGTCATTGGGATGCTCGGAGTAAGCTCAATATTTGAAGCTATCCTGGGGGTTCCAGTTGCATGCTGATCATGAATGAGGGTGAGGGCGCAATGATATTTGCTCGATGTGAGAACTGTTTCGTTTTGCTGCTGATGAAGTACACAAAATTATCGTATCCGCATTGGAGGACACTTTCACGGTTTCTGTCCATGAAATTGGTGCGGGTAGGCTGTTTGGATGATGCAAGGGTGGGTAGTAAGCGTGGACATCATCAGGGAATTCACAGCGTGTACCAAGGTGACGAACTGGCAGAATCGATAGCACGTCAGACAAAATGCTTAGCGACATTTTGTGCGTTTTTTAGTTCCAAGTTCAAATCCCACCGATGTAGACTTTGCTTTTTATGCTTCCAGGATTGATAAAGAAAGTACCAATTGAACACTGTGTTTGATGTAATCGACTTTCCCCCCTCCTCTGAAGTTGAAGGCCTTGGGCCATTATTGTTGTTGATGTTGTTATCATCATCATTTGAGACGTCGCACAGTATCCAATATTGTGATGTTGTTGACATTGTGTCCACGGAGTGGGGTTATACTGTCTGTCAGTTCTATTATATTTCCACTGAGGTCGAATTTACCTTTCATCCTTTCAGGGGTCGATGTAATCGACTAGTCTCCTAGGCTCTTCCCACCAAGTTTCAGGCCTTCTGCTTATAGTAGAAAGGATTAGCCATGCTTCATGGCAGTGAGACATGGGCTGTAACTGCTGAGGACATGCGTAGGCTCACAAGGAATGAAGCTAGTATGCTCCGATGGATGTGTAATGTCTGTGTGCATACTAGACAGAGTGTAAGTACCTTGATAGAAAAGCTGAACCTAAGAAGCATCAGCTGTGATGTGCAAGAGAGACGATTGCGCTGGTATGGGCATGTGGTGAGAATGGATGAGGATAGTTGTGTAAAAAAGTGCCACACCCTAGCAGTTGATGGAACCTGTGGAAGAGGTAGGCTCAGGAAGACCTGGGATGAGGTGGTGAGGCATGACCTTCGAACATTGGGCATCACCGAAGCAATGACTTCTGACCGAGACCTTTGGAAATATGCTGTGCGTGAGAAGACCCGGCGAGCCAAGTGAGACCTAAATCCAAGGTCTCTGCCAGGATGCGTACCTTCCTACTTTGGACACTTTGGACACTGGCACCAAACATTATGTCGGTATAAACATAATCAAAGATAACGCTAGAGAAAAGCATCTATAGCGTTCTCGCAGAATTGAGCACTTATACCTATGTTATGGTTATTACCAGGATCTACAGGTGTATTAAAATCGGGTGGACAGTGGACAGTGGACAGTATACAATATGTTCAGACAGTGGCACAGCAGATCAAACGGTTAACCACTTCTTGTAGTTGTACAATATAGTCCTCTGGTAGGCAATAACCTGTAATAACTACGATGACTGATCTGTGAAAAAGCGTTGTCGTTCGACTTAGTACATTTGTGGCAGAGGACTACTGTTGCAAATGTTGCTGCACCCGCTACTACTACTACTACTACTACTACTACTACTACTACTACTACTACTACTACTACTGCCCAAGTAGGACATTGATAGCTCACTACTTCTCATAAGCTCCTTTTATATTTCCTGTATTAAAATGTAAAAACTTTTTAATTTAAATTTGTAGTTTTGAAATTCCTTGACTATTTTTGACAAACTTATTCAATATTTTAGTGTATAATTTTAATTAGTCTATTTTTATTTCTATGTTCTATTTAATAAACAATATAATTGTTAAGCACGTGCTGAAGAAGAGATTTTTTTTTGTTAGAACTCTAATCTGTCCCAAGGAATCGATACTAGAGGAACTTAGCTACCAGTCTAAGATCATGTGACTCTTTTGCATGTAACTCTATTCAACATGTAGAAATGTTTAGACAGAGAATATCCTTCTCATGTTTGTTTGTTTTTTTGTTTTTTTTTTGCTTCACTTCCTTAAAAAGACAAGAATAATAATTTAGTTCTCATATTTATAACACTAAAATTTAAACCATAAACTCAGAATATAGAATCGAACGCTTCTTGAGAAAATAACAACAAAATTTCTAGTAAATAAAACTGATAACAAATTACGGAGAGTTTTTGTTATATTCTATTAAAATTGTTTGAAATTACAAATTAAACGTTTAATATGTGATCCCATAATCTACTAATTTTTGTTTGAACGAGTTTGAAATAACATTTTGATTTTCTTTCTTTTATCTATGTTCTGTGTCAACCATTTTAAGAACATTCTTCCTGTTAAAGTTAACAAAAGAAAAGAAAAGGAAATCAAAATTACTGTGTAAACACAATCGTCACTTAAAATTTGTAAGATTAAGAGTCGTAAATGCATGTATTTAAAAAAATATTAGTAAATATGATTGAAAGAAGAAGGAAAAACTTGAATAAAACATTCTGCATTTGACATAAACTGCTGGTTTGTGAGTGTGGCTGCGCATGTGCGGCTGTTTGTTGCATTCAATTGTTGAGTTGAAGGTACAAATTTTACGAACATGTAAAAAAGAAAGATGCAAATGCAGAATAAAAAATGAATAACTGACGAACAAGAAAACAAAAGAATGAAAATGAACGGAGGGAAAAAAAGATTTGAGAATAGATTTTTTTTTTTTTAAAAAGGCGTGAAAAGAAAACTATCGGAGAAGAATACGAATTCAAATCGCAATAATGCAAAAGATGAAAACGAAAACAAGTGTGAATGAGATTAATAAAGGAAATATGGAAGAGTTTGCATTTGTGTTCAAAAGAAGGGGAAGAAGTGTCTGAGAGAGTTTACTAACGATAATTGGAGACAGAAGTAACTTAGGGAAAGTAAAAAAGAAGTTTAGATAAAGAGGTAAAAAGCGAAAGGTGAAAGCGAAACTTTCTTTCTTCAATAAACGCTTCAACAATTCAACCCTGATAACAAACCTTATAAAGAAAAAGAGAAAAAGGAAAAAAAGAAAAAGAAACGCAAAGTGGGAAGAGAAAAAGAAAAGATTTCGGGACGTGCAAATTAATGGTCCCAGTGCCAAGCAAGAAGAGTGAGAAAGAGTGGGGAGTGGGGTGGGGGACAAAAAAGAAAGTTTCAATGTACGAAATATAAAAAAAATGTAAAAAAATAAATAAGGCTGTCCGAACAGCTGGAAAAGATGCATTTTAATAGGACTCAGAACCGGCGGGAGTGTTAGAAATTCTATGCACGCCAGCTATAGGTCCCAAACAGTAATTTAGCTTCGCTTTTTTCCATATCTTCGACCAACTTGTGAATAGAGTGTCTAACGGTGGTGCGAGACAGCACGTGGCGTATGTTCCTAAATAAAGCGAGGCATGGTGTCGTTTATTCCAACATCCCTAATTCAAGTGGATATAGCAGATCTGTAAGAACAAGTAGCGTACGTTATAGACCGACTTAAAGACACCTGCGGAACTACGCCATCTTCCAGGCTAATTCAGCAAACCAGACCACCTATACTCTCTTTCCCAACCCGTGTTCCAATTCAATACAAGAAACCTAACCGACGCGTTGAAGGGTTCGAAGGAAGAACCATGGAAAAAAAGAAATGGAGAGAAAAATATCTGCAGGGAACATAAGCGACTAATACTCATGGGAACAGAACTCATCTGACTTGTGCCACCATCATCTCAACTGTAGTATTCTGAAGGAGAGGTTGCCAAGAAAGGGAAAAAAACTGTCGTTAATTGAGTGGACACTACTCGAGTTTTCTCTTCTTTTTCCTTCTTTTTTAATCACGCCCAAGAAGAAATAAATGAGTATACAAGATGTATTTCTCCTACCCCCCTTCTGCTGTATTTGGTTCGTTTTTGGCTAGCTGAAAAGCAACATTCTATAAAAGAAGGCGTAACGATAAGCAAGTTCTTCTTTTCTTTTCTTTAAAACAATCTTACAGTGTGATTGAAGGAAAAAAATGGAAGCTGAAAGAAAGAAGAAAAAGGTATATACATACATACATATATATATATACATACATATATAGTAAAGCAGAATGTAAAAGGTGGTAAACAAAAGGAATAAAACAAATCTGTGCGGACAATGTATGTTTGGAGTTTTCTTTTTGGTTTATTCATTGTTTCTTCATTTGTTGAAGAGAAAATCCACATCAGTTGAAGTTGTAAATGCAACAGCAGTGACGCGTTGTTCCTTACATTCAGTTAATTTCCTTTAGCGTTCTTTCAGCATTTTGCAAATGAATCTGCTACCAGTAACCCTATTCATAATTACAAATAGAATCTCACCTCTCCCATGGTTGCTCCTTCCATTCTCTTCCCCTAACCCCTTAACCCCAGAAATACACACATACACAATAAAAACAAAATATAGAAAAAAAAAACAATATGAAGAATACAACATGAGACTGAAAACCTCAAACTTGTTTTTCACTTTATGAATCCACAATGAATTGATGTTTAACATGACTTTTCTATTGCTTTCAAAGACCAACAAAGAAATATAAAAAAAGTCCTGTTTTCTGTCAACAACTTTTCAACTATACGGAGGTGATTAAATGAGGAAAATAAACAAAAAGAAACTAGTAAAAGAAACAATATCTATCAAACACAAGGCATCAAACTTGTCCATCAT
>NC_142934.1:79742711-79755211 GCF_046866305.1 Octopus bimaculoides | reverse complement strand
ATATATATATATATATATATATATATATATATATATATATATATATATATATATATATATATATATAGCAGATAACACTTGCCCATGGTTCCACGCATTGGGTCTGAAGTCAGTAAGGCATATTTGTTTGATATTAATTCTATATGTATGTATAGGAATGCGTAGGAGTGGCTGTGCGGTGAGTAGCTGGCTTACGAACCACATGGTTCTGGGTTCAGTCCCACTACGTGGCACCTTGGGCAAGTGTATTCTACTATAGCCTCGGGCTGACCAAAGTCTTGTGAGTGGATTTGGTAGACGGAAACTGAAAGAAGCCTGTCGTATATATATATATTAAATGTATGTGTGTGTATGTGTTTGTGTGTCTGTGTTTGCCCCCAACATCGCTTGACAACCGATACTGGTGTGTTTGCGTCCCCGTAACTTAGCGGAGACCGATTGAATAAGTAGTAGGCTTACAAAGAATAAGTCCTGGGGTCGATTTGCTCAACTAAAGACGGTGCTCCAGCATGGCCACAGTCAAATGACTGAAACAAGTAAATGAGTATGTATGTATATGTATGTATACAATCATAAATATATATATACGCCCACCTCCTGTAGATACATTTCTTTTATTAGCCACACAAGGCTCAACGAAGATGGGACAAATACAATGTAGAGCTTTTCTTTTTGAGAGGGGGAAGGAGAAAAAATAAATAAATAAAATAAAAAATTTAAAATTTTTAGATTTAAAAATTTTAAAAATTTAAAAAATAAAAAGAATAATAAAAAAGGGTGTGTGTCGATCAAAAGGGATCGTAGGAAGGAAAAAAGGGGGAGTTCGATCAAAAGGGATCGAACAAAAAAAAAAAAGAGCGATCAATAGGTATCGTGTATCACACAGTAATGTTCTCGTGTAAAAAGAGGGGGGGGGACAGTTTAGGTTTAGCCGTGGAAAGAAAAGCCTACGGAAAAGACCACGGTAACCTTGGTCAATATTCTCATTGAAGAAACTATAACAGTACATGACTCTATTTTGCCTTTTTGTTTTATTTTTTTTTCTTGGATTTTTTTCTAGTTCATAGGGTTATGTTCAAGATGGCTCCGTCATTCACACGTGCCATCCTTGCTACATTCATCCATCTTTTTTTGAAGCATTCACTAGACAAGACTTCCCTTTCTACACTCACCTTCCTCTGCAGGTGATACTTGAAGAAGTTGATGAGAGATTGCCCAGAGAGGAAAGTCTTTGTCTCTAGACCTTTCAGACGCGTCCACCATACACATTCTTTCGCCATAGCCACAAGTACGATGAAAATAGCTCTTCCTTCCCGTTTAAAGGAAGGAGGCGCGACAATATTCACGATAGACTCGGCTGATAGACCGACTCGTCCCACACGCGATAGCAGTTGTTCGACGTAAGCCCACAGCTCGGAAATGGTGGGACACTGTACGAGTGCGTGCAGAACGGTTTCGTCGCTCTGCCGGCATCTCGGACAGGTCGGCCCCGTGTTTCTCGAGCCATGCCTGTAGAGCTTATCCCGAACGGGTAGTGTTTCTCGATAGCACTGCCAGGCCAGGGATCTCTGGAAGTTGTCCATAGGTCCTGGTCCGAAGGTCGTCTTAAACAGGCGGGTCAGGTATTCATCGTCGACGCCCAGGTTCGCCCCGAGATCGTCGAGGTACCTTCTCTCCACTAATCCACTATAGAATGCGTTAGTTGTGATGCAGTCGCTCATGGTTGACCCGGGGTGTTGGAGTTGCCGAAGAGCAGCGCGACGCTCGCGGTGCCATTCGCCCTTCCTCGGCCTCTTCTTGATCTACGACTGCAGTTCGGTCATGGAGACGAGCTGCGGGAAAGCGCGCCGCACAAACGGTGACCACACCTGTTCACCGCTGTCTACGTAGAGCCGGAGATGTCGCAGTCTCAGCACGTGTCTGCGCATCATCAACCACGGCATGCTCAGTCCTCCTTTTAACGGGTGTTGGCAGATAGATAGATAGATAGATAGATAGATAGATAGATAGATAGATAGATAGATAGATAGATAGATAGGTAGATAGATACACACACATATCTATTATTATATTTATATATAAATGCAGATGCATGAGCGTTTGTGTGTCTGATATGTGATAATTGAAATGCTTTATTTCCTTTATCGCCCACATCGGATGCCAAATTACTCTCTAATTAAACAACAATTTCCAATGTTGATCCCTAACAATTGCTTGTACGTCACTAACCATTCTAATAATTCAATAAAACTATTTGAAAATGTTTAGTAAACGACGACCAACACCTTCACCGCCGTGATCCATTGTCAGCACTGACGAAAGTACCGCACAGACGCGTGAACAGATAAAAGCGTACGCATGCGCACTTAAACGATGGCACGCTCATCGCTTTCTTTAGCAATGAAAATGAAATTTCTAGTCTGTATGCATACTAGCATACTTTTGTTTGTATATATTATACGCCAGTCGAGAGAGTGTTAATTTACTGCCAAACAAACACGTACAGCACGCATGCTCTATAATAACAACAAGAACAACAAGAGATATAGTAATAACGTTTTTGGACTGACATAAGGTCAAATACTATACAGCTTCTGATCTTAATAAGGATTTTTAAGACTAGAAGACTGGAAATAAGGGTGAATTGTATTTGACACCAGGACTTGACTAGGGCTTTATTTTAACGAGTCCTTTAAGGATAAAAGACGAAGTTGATTTCAATGATGTCTTGACTGCATGATGTAAATCGACTTAAGTTGATGTAGCTAAATACAACAGATTATGATGAAACCTTCTTTATATCTGCCGCACTTCATTTATCTTAATGATAGTTTTTAACATTCACGGACTCAAGGGCAGAAGTTTAAGGGAATTGGACGATTAAATCGGCTTCAGTACATCACTGGTACTTTATTTTATCGACCCCAGAAGAATAAAAAGCAAAGAATGAGGTAGGAGGAGAAGAAAAAGAAGAAGAAAAAGAAGAAGAAGAAGAAGAAGAAGAAGAAGAAGAAGAAGAAGAAGAAGAAGAAGAAGAAGAAGAAGAAGAGAGGAGAGGAGAAAGAAGAATGAGATCAGAAGGATGGAGAAGGTGGGAGGAAGGGAGGAGGATGAAGCGGATGAGAAGAAGAAGAAGAAGAAGAAGAAGAAGAAGAAGAAGAACACCCATCTTTTCCATTCTAACTTATAAGAAGATGCAGGGCAGACTCTATAAATTTTGTTGGGCTTCTGAGATTGGTTACAGAAGGGGAGAAACAATATTCTGAGGATATTGGATGAGCCACCATCTATCCTCAGACCTGGCCTGGACCCTTGTAACTGAATAAACTCAGCTAAATATATCTCGGGGTGAGGCTGTGGTATTTAACCTGACGACAGGCTCAAGTGTAACGCAACAAACCAGAACTGTACAGCTATACAGAAGGAGCAACGTTTTTGCGGTATTTTCTCTTTCAAACGCACAAGTACGTGTTATATACCTATGAGTTTGTGAAGTTAAATATATATGAGTTTGTGAAGTTAAATACATATGAGTTTGTGAAGTTAAATACATATGAATTTGGGAAGTTTTTCTGTGCAGATGCGCCGCACAAGCTGTTATACACTTAAAATTTGTCCCAGGAGCTAAATAGTTTTTCTACATATGCTCCAAATGTGTAGTCGACCTGCTGGTAATAGCAACCAAAATTTCCCCAAATTAAAAAGGAAACAACATGTGTCCAGCTAGATCAGGGATTGCCTGAATTAAACAACAATAATATCAGTTCTCACTCCTTTGCTTGTTTCAATCATGGGATAACGGCCATGCAGGAGCACTGTCTTACAGGATTAGTGTAATAAATCTACCTCAGTATTGGTTTTAATTTTGATATCTGGCACTTAATCTATCGTGTTCATATTACCGAACGGCGAGGTTACTTACACATACAAACACACATACATACAGAGTTTCTGCTTGCCGAATTCACTCACAAATCATCAGTCAGTTTCAGGCGATAGTAGAAGACGCTTGTCCAAGGTGCTCCGCATTGCGAGTTGAACCCCTAAAATACATATCCATCCCTGCACTTTCTGTTACTTTGATTTTTGTCATATTTAACTTTGTTATGTTTTGAATGAGATCTATTCCTTGCTGACCAATTAAACTAGATGAACCGAAGATAAACACAAAAGTTGAGTAGTTTCTGATTCTATATTACATGACAAGGTTAAGGTGGCGAGCTGGTAGGGACGTTAATATGCCGGGCGAAATGCTTAGCGGTATTTCGTCTGCCGTTACGTTCTGAGTTCAAATTCCGCCGAGGACGACTTTACCTTTCATCCTTTCGGAGTCGATAAATTATATACCAGTTAAGCACTGGGGTCGATGTAATCGACTTAATCCCCTTGTATGTCCTTGTTTGTCCTCTCTATGTTTAGCCCCTTGTGGGCAGTAAAGAAATAGGTATTTCGTTTGTCTTTACGTTCAGAGATCAAATTCCGTCGACGTCGACTTTGCCTTTCATTCTTTCGGGATCGATAAATTAAGTACCAGTTAAACATTGGGGCCGATGTAATCGACTGGTCCCCTCCCCCAAAATTTCGGGCTTTGTGCCTAGAGTAGAAAGGTATATTACATTGCAAAGTTAAAGCGGCGAGCTGGCAGAAACGTTAGCACGCCTGGCGAAATGCTTATCGTTATTTTGTCTGTCTTTACGTTCTGAGTTCAAATTCCGCCGACGTCGACCTTTGCCTTTCATCCTTTCGGGGTCGATAAATTAAGTACCAGTTACGCACTGGGGTCGATGTAATCGACTTAATCCCTTTGTCTGTCCTTGTTTGTCCCCTCTATGTTTAGCCCCTTGTGGGCAATAAAGAAATAAGAATCGTTAGCACGCCAAGAAATATGCTTAGCGGTACTTTACCCGTCGCTACGTTCTGAGTTCAAATTCCGCCGAGGTCAACTTTGCCTTTCGTCTTTTCGAGGTTGATAAATTAAATACCAGTTAAACACTGAGGTCGACCAGTCCTCTCCGCACAAATATCAGGTGTTGTGCCTATAGTAGAAAGAATATTACATTGCAAAGTTGTCATGCACTTCAAGCGATTACACACTATTGTAAATGTATTTACTGAGGAAAAAAATCATTCCTACCTCAAAAATCTTTTGTCTTTTATAATTTATTTGCCTTTTTCATTAATCAGCAGCCATGCTGTGCAAAACCTTTATGGATTTAGTCGATGAAATTGACCTAAGTACTTATTTTAAAATTTAGTGTTTAGCTTATTCTATCGACGTCTTTTGTCGAACCGTTAAATTACAGAGACGTAAGCAAACTGACACCGATCGCTAAGCAGTAGTGGGGGACAAATCCAAACCAAAAATAGAAAAAGAAGAAAATAGAAATTGTTATATATGAATACAAACGCATTTAGAGGAGAACAAAGAGACCGGCCGACCGTATTGCCAGGGAATTTCTATAGACATTCGCCAGCACCATCCACCAGTCATTTCTTACAACTTTTTAAAAAATAACTATGTGGGTTGATTGTATTGTTGCTCCTTTATAAACACTGTTGACTCTCTTGACTTTTGAGAGGTGCTAGGCCACCAGCAGAATATTCGTTAGCTTCTTAATTTCGGGATTATATAGGAATATTTTCGTCTTCCTTCTTAAAGGTTTCTAATAAAATTAGCCAAAATTTTTGAATGGGAAAATGAAACTCCACTCTCCTAATATTATCTGTATTCAACCAATACTTGCTGAAGTATTTTTCTTTCATTAATTTGTGCTGTCTTTTTGTTTGTTTTTATACTTACTAGCTTTAGAAATGAACAAAAAGTCATTCATTGAACTGGGCTTCTTCCAAACATGAGGGTTTGTCAACAACTTTTAATGACACCGGTCCTTGAAAAGCAATTCATGACTTTCTAAACACTGTCGAGATATTGATGACAATTAAGACAACCCCAAAACGAAAACGCAAATTCAATTGTTTATAGCAAAATATAAACCTCTTTATTAATTCTGGCTGGTGACTTCCCAACATGTAGATTCACTTTGGAGAGCTGGTTGTATATATAGAAGTCACACAAAAAACTTTATAGAATACGAATTAATTTCTTACAAGGTGATTTCAAGATTCGGTTTCGATTCTCTGGTAGGTCGCAGAGATAATAATAACAGTAAAGCTACTTCTCATTAATATTTTTGATTACATTTTACATATGTTATAATTGAAATTATCGTTAATGACGGTTGTGGTATTGATTAGGTTGTTGTTTTCCTTAACACCTCAAGCAAACCGATAACCAAAAAGTATTTCAACTGCACCCATTCTGTTTTTGTTTTTGAACACGGATTATCTTGAATTATGTAATCGAATGTAATCAAAGGATTTAGAGTATGATTTTCAGCATATTTAGCACTTAACTTTTTCAGCTCAAGCAGCCATTTTAAAGCTCACTCAAGTTATTTGCTGTTATGGCTATAAAAATAATGTCTGACGACGTACTTTTGATTAGTACACTATCAGAGCTGAATATAAGAAGTAATACACGCAGATGGATAAGTAGATAGAGTTAGGGACAAGTGGCTAAAATATCAGCATCATATCACAAGCCTGGTACTGTATTCATCGCATTGACACTTAGCTGTTAATATTCCAGTCCACCTAACTATATTATCAATGTATGATTTATGCTGGATATGACATCAACACTGCAATTTTGACGCGTGTTCTGTTTTTAAGTTAATTAGGAGAGGTGTAGTATTGAGGACTTATGCAGGGCTCCAGATTGGTGAGATTAATGTGACTGACACCAGCAGGAACATCAGTTAGTTAATTTTCGCAGAAAGGTGCATATAAGGAAGTCTTGGATTCATATCTAAGGACGTGCTGGAATCTATTAATAAACTTTCTTGAAAGTCTTTTAAAGTTGAACTTACCTCCATGTTCAACAGCCCTTATTTGTATACTTTTCTACTTTAGGCACACAGCCTGAAACTTTTGGAGAGGGGGCTAGCCGAATAGATCGACCCCCCCCCCCAGTATGCAACTGGTACTTAATTTATCGACCCATCGAGGTGAAAGTCAAAGTTGACCTCGGCGGAATTCGAACTCAGAACGTAAAGACAGACGGTTTCTTTTGCCAAACCGCTAAGTTACGGGGAGCATAAACACGCCAGCATCAATTGTGAAGTGATGGCTGGGGGATAAATACAGACACACACACACACACACACACATATATATATATATATATATATATATATATATATATATATATATGACAGGCTTCTTTCAGTTTCTATCAACCAAATCCACTCACGGTCGGCTCGAGGCTATAGTAGAAGGCCCTTCCCCAACGTTCCACGCAGTAGGACTGAACCTGGAGCCATGTAATTGAGAAGCAAGCACCTTACCACACGGCCACGCCTGTGTCTATGCTTGTTAATGCTTCAAACATCTTACTCATATTACCTCTTTGTAAACTAATTGATGTTATCAATAAGAGTTAAGTAGTTTAAACATTTTTTCTTTTCTTTTAATGACTTAATCAGAGGCTGAAGGGTAATGCCTTCGACTCTTTACTTAGTCTCAAAGGCTAGTGGGAGGTAGGAAGTTAACCTCAAACCAGAGATTTGACCTGAATGCCTACAAGATGTAGTCTGCGATAAAGTTATCCAAAGGCAAGGTGGTGCTATTAAACCGGGGTCTATTCCCTAAATCACTTGCGCCCTGCAACACTAGTATACGAACATTTGACCCTTTGATTAGCAATATGAGATATTTTTGTCATGATAAAGTGCAGCTCGGCAATCATCAACTGAATCTTAATTACAATGACACGAAGTGTTTATACATTTCTAGCGAAGTAATTTGAAGCCATTTATGAAGTTAAATATAAATATATAATAGAAACAGATCAAGATAATTGATATTTTTACATATTTAAACCATGCCTTTAGTTATAGAATTATATTTAATATTTTCTTGTTATTTCCTATATTAAAATAACTACTAATGAAGTATATATCCGTAAGCGTCTCATCGATGTTCGGTGGTGTAGGAAATGCATTCCTTATTCAGATTTTAGAAATTGTAGAAAGCTTATCAAATATTTAAAATGAAATAACTTTCCGCTGAAAATTTCTAATTTTTCATGTGTAATCGAATTTCATGGCAGAATTCTCCAAGCAACAATACGTCACTGAAGTGTCTAAATTTACACGAGATAAATAGTTTTTTCTCCCCTATTATTATTATAATATTTTTTTTAAATCTGCTGTTAAATAGAACCGACCCAGCATCTACTGTTATAAACACTTGTCCTCGGCACCACTCCGACACCACTCAGCTTTCACTTATAATGTTTCTGCAAGTACTAGTAGTAGCTGTCCGGTGAGCGACATTGAAGAGGTCACTGTGTAGCAAGGAGACCACAAATATCATATTAAGATAATGCGATGACCATTAGTAGAATAAAGAACAAACTAAACTATTTAATAATAGAGAACAACGCTAAAACGTGTATGCATCCTTCTTCCACTTAGGTGCGTTTACGTCAAAGCGACAATTCCTCTTACATCCTCTTAACGAAGGCCAAACTAAATGGAAACAACTCCTGCTTCGCTCATACAGATCTTTGTTTTCTTAAACAATACGATGAAAACTTCTCAAGTGTTTTAAGCAGGTGCAAACCTTAAACGGTTTCATTGGTTAGGTAGCGCGTATGCGGGATGGCTTCTTACCCCAGTCATTTATATCTGGTGGCCCAGTTAGTCTTGGTGTAGCAGCTTAACAGCTAACCCGATGCAAGCATGATAGTTTGTCATGCCACTTGACTTTGACAATAAATAAACAAATAAACAAACAAGGGAAAACATATCCACCATCATCATCATCATCATCATCACGTCCCTTGCCGAAACTATTGCCAACACAACACCTCAACAACAGCAGAAACAATCAGGATAACCAGCAACTTCGTCACTACCTTCTAATATTTTCCATTTGTGCCGCTCTTTTTCAAATAATTACTTTTGTATCATATTTCTCACTAGCTCTCTCTTACACATACATACAAACACACATACACACACACGCACGCGCTAACACACAAAGCACTCCTCTTGTGTATGTATGAGTGTGTGTGTGTGTGTAATTTATTTATTTATTTATTTAATCGTTTTCTTCATTTCTCTAATATTCAAATGAGCTCTTTCTCATAAGGATTCAAAATTACTCAGTTTTCTCTTTCTCTCCCATCCTTTTCTCTCTGTCTCTAATCTCTTCTCTCTCTCTCTCTCTCTCTCTCTATATATATATATATATATATATATATATATATATATCCCTAAGCATCTATCCCTATATATCTATCTATCTATCTTACTTTCAAACACTGTATTGCTATTTTAATCTTTTTTCACGATGTTGTCCCTTCAATGTCATTGTATATCTTACCCACTTCATCTACCCACTTTCATATTTTGGGTTCCTTTCTGTTGGTAGCAACTCAAGTGCCGGGCATTCAATTAGAAGTACAGAGGCCTGCAACTTAAGTTGTACTATTGCTTTTCCACGAAAGATTAACATCGAGGCAAAAGTAGTAGAAACTAGTAATTAAATAAACTGCTTTTTGCTGCTATAAACTGTTACTAAATTAATTGAATACAGTTGTTGTTTAGCCCTGGTCAGTTTAAACAGACCTGTTATTAAAGACATTCCATCTGTGAGCATCTCTTTTATTTTGTGCGTCTAGAACATTGATCCATATAAGATTTTGTTCTTAAATTTATGTGCAATTAATTGATTATTCTTCTAGAATGCACAAAATATTTTAACAATTTTGTTATATAATTCGTAATGATATTTAACAGTAAATGTATAATAAGATGTTTTAAAACATCGAATGGTTATGGGAGTTCAGTTGAGTAAACTTGGAACCAAAGGCGACCATATGCAAAAAAATGAATCAGAACCACCAGTATAGAATTATAATGTACAAACTGCCGTACCATTTCATTAGACAGTAGGATGTAATATAAAACATGTCCATCTATTCCATCCTTTTTCTATGCCTACCATTCCCAAGAGGGTCGTAGTCTTCAGAAACTTCATCCATAGGGTTCCATCGGAAGCAGCCGTCCTTACACTTCCCGACAGATTTCTCAAGCATGACCAACTGAAAATATGGATATTATCCAACCATTTCGTTCTTGATGTAGTCTTAGATTTCCTGCCGGCTGATTCGGCTTGAGGAATCCGTCTTGCGATCCTTTCCTGTGCCATTTTAAGATGATCTCTAGCATGCATTGAATCGATTCGCTGCCGAGTGTTACAAGTCAGGGATGAGAACTAAGTCTTACAAAGATATGAAAGACATTTGGCCACTACACTACGACATTATTTCATTTGTGTTAATTTCAAACTTGGCAGAAATGACAAAGCATCAGACTAACTGTCTCACAATATATTTCGGTATATCTGTATGCTGTGATCCACTTTAGAAAAGTACCATTTATATGTTAGCGTTGCATTGATCAACAAACAGTATTTTGTATCGCCTATAAAAAGTGGTCGTGTGTTTAATTAAAGGAAGTTACTTGGACATCATCTAACCAACTTCTATCAAGTAATCAACCTCAGTTAAGAAGATTCAATGTGGTTGGCCTCAAACCTAGGAACAGTGCTTTCATTTTATCTTCGTTACCAATATCTTATTATATACGACACAAATTCACAGACCGATTCTTTACATATACACAGGTCCTTATTGTACCCAGTGTACGAGTGTATTATCTAAAACAACGGTTCCCAACGGTTCCTGTTACGGCATAATTCTGAAAGGTTCGCGAGAACGGAATCTTTTACTTTTGAATCAGAATCACAAATGATTCTACTTTAGGAATATTTCGATTGCTTCCTAACTAAATGGTTCCAAGTTTAGTCTCCTCGTCTCCTCATTGTGTGGCACCTTGGACAAGTGTCTTTTAGTTTCGCCTTGGGCCGACCAAAGCCTTGTGAGATGATTTTGGTACACAGAAGCTGAAAGAAGCCCGTCGCGTAAGTATGTATGTATGTATGTATTATGTAAGTGTGTGTGTGTGCGTGTGTGTGTATCTGTATCTATGTGTGTGTGTCTTTGTGTCTGTATTTGTCCTCCACCACCGCTTGACAACCGGTTTTGGTCTGTTTACGTACTCGTATCTTAGCTGTTTGGTAAAAAAAAAAAAAGACCAACAGAATAGTGCCAGGTTTGAAAACCAAGTTCAGGGGTCGATTCATTCGGCTAAAATAATTCTTCATGGCTGCAGTCGAATGACTGAAACAACTAAATGAATAAAACAATAAAAGAATACGTTTTACAATAAACTACAGGTATAAAGTACACATCATCACATTTTGTATAATATAAGCAAAAACTGAGGAATATTTCCCTTTAGAAAGTAATACGAGTTACTGTATTAAATTTATAGAAAATTGATTTTTATTTCAATACTTTAAAAAATGTCTTTCACATTTCTCTAACCGTCCCAACCTATGAAGAAGAAACATGCCCAAGATAATTGCGGACCCAAAACTACATGAAGCAAACTTCTTAATCGCATTGATAATTTTGTGACCTTAACAGCTTTGATTTGCTTTCTTGGTGGAGTTGGATAGTTGAAGCGATAGAGTGCCAGAAAAAAAAATTCCTTAGAGCACAGTAATCTCTCGACTATCGCGGGTGTTACGTTGTAAAACCTCCCGCGATAAGTGAAAATCCGCGAAGTAGAAACATTACAGTACTGTATCTTTTTTTTTTTTTCTATAACTTGCATATATTTATTTTATTATCAATGCAGAACACCACAGAGGAATCGACGTAAGCTTAAATAATAAACCGCGATACATGAACCGCGATACATCAGCCGCAATACATTAACCGCGATACATCAACCGCGATACATCAACCGCGATACATCAACCGCGATACATCAACCGCGATATCGCGAGGGATTACTGTATTCAGTTTCATAGTTTTACTTTCTCATTTCAAATCATGCCGAGGTTAACATTTCTTTCCTTGAAACCGTCTGATTTCGATATAACTAAATGGACTGCGGCCATTCTGGGACACCGCCTTGAAGGGTTTATATGAACAAATCCATTCCAGTACTTATTCTTTTGCCTAAACGCTAAATTTCGGGACGTAGACAAACCAACACCGGTTATCACGCGGTAGTTCGGGGACAATATATGCAGAGTTATAGAGGCTATATTAGAAGACACTTGCCTAAGGTGCCACGCAATGAGACTGAACCCGGAACCATACGTTTGTTAAGCAAACTTCTTACTACACAGCGGCGCCTATGGGTAAATGTGAGAAAAAGAAACTGAAGTAATCGATATTATATTTTATTTATTATAATCTTGAGGCGAGTTTGGTAAAACACATGTACTCATTTGGCGAACAGAATCTGCGATTTTGTTTCCTGTTCGTAGTTATTTTGAGTCCCTTAAATCGTTAA
>NC_142934.1:79717711-79735211 GCF_046866305.1 Octopus bimaculoides | reverse complement strand
GCATTGATTAATGCTATAGGCTGGCTCTAATCGTCTGCTTCAGCTGGTGCGAAACTAACTCAACATTAAATACGTTTCTTGTTTTTATTTCATTTACTTTTGCACACACGCACAAAAGAATAATAAATAACAGATAAATCTTTTGAAAAGCAAAACAAAAACCTAACATTTTGAGGGCTTTTTTTTTTTTTTTAATAGCAAAGAAGCGAAAGAAATATTTGGTTTAATGGCGAATATCTTTAAGCTATGTACGAAGATATATTCTGGAGTTTCCTTTAAACGTATCTGAAATATTTTATTCCGATAAAAATGTTTTAATTAAAGAAATAAATCAAAGAGTTTCTGGGAAATTATTTAGAATTTAGAAAAAGTACTTAGAAAAAATTTCTTGTATATTTTCCAAGCTCAATCTCAATTTTAAGCAAATTTGTTTCGTTTCCAGTTCAATTTCATTACGTTTTTCTTTTTCCTTTTTGTTTGTAGTTATTCATCACGAGATTATATCTGATTCAGATACTTTATAAACTTCGTCTTTTAAATCTGGTGTTTACTGTGCATTTTCATATTGTTTATACACCCTTTACTTTCATAAAAGAGATGAAATAAATATAAGGCCAGGATAGAGTTGAATTACGCATTTACAGAGTAACATTTTGAAGAGTCAGATAAATAAGAAAAGAAAACTTTTCCCTAGCCGTAATTTTTCTTCACCTATTTTTGTTACATCGGTCTCAAATTTTTTTTCTTCAGACATTCCAAAATTATCAGTTTTCTTCTCATCAATAAACTTCGTGAAATTCATTTGGAATATTTATTATCTCAGTCACAAAATACACTTGTCATAGCTTCAGAATTAACCACCATTGTATCAGATTCTTTTCCATACATATTTAGAAGAGGAAACGGTTGATTTCTCAATACATGTAGTAGAATACTGGACTACTACATTTCAGTACTGTCTCTCCGAACTTTCTAGATATATATATATATATCCCTTTCTGCGTGTGTGTGTATGTATGTATTGAGTGTGTCCTTTTTCACGTGATCTCGATTTTCGTGCTACATATATCGGTTGCGAAGAATGTTTTCTTTCGGTATTCTCTCTAGCTTTTTGTACTTTGCGGTTGGTTCATTCTTTTGCCTCTACTTTTACCATTGGTTGACTTCTAGTGTCTTGTTATTATTTTATTGAAGCGAATTTGTGGTTATTTTCGTTTCATTTATAAAATCTATTCTTATTCAATTTTCAATTGTCCACTTCGCAGATATGTAACTTCTGTATCTGTTTTAGATTCTGCTTTCTGAAATTGCTTTTAGTATATCGTTTCCCATCGGTGCATTCAGTTGTCAATTCACTGCTACCTGTTGACTGCATAATCGTATCCTGCTTTACCAAATTGTGACATTTTTGCTAGAGTCATTTTATTTGATCATCGCGTATTGATTAGTCTGTCCAGTAGCTATCCTGTATCATTCTCTCTATTTCATGAATCGTAATATGACTAAAGATATTTTTATATAAGCTCTGGTCGTGGTTGCATTTGGTATGCGATGTCTTTTAACTATTCCCCTTTACCGTGAATTAATTTTCTAGTTACTTTGGTTTATGTTTCTGTTGGAGCGGGTAGTGTTGTGCTACCACTGTTATTTCTGTTCCTGCTGCATTATTGTATGCCTGCTATGTTTGTTTTTCGGACCAGTCGTTTTTTATGTTAGTAACGTAGCATTTTCTGATCTCTTTTGTTGAGCAAGCTCAATGAATTGCATAATTATCATATATTCTCGACGATGCTCAAAATATACTTTGCTATAATTGCTGACCACATTCTCTAAATATTTCAGAGTAAATGGTGTGTATTTGACCTTGAAATTCCAGCTTGTGGTTTTCACATATTCGATATAGTTTTTTTGGTTATTGCTGATGCGGTGTTGATTGCTTGTAAATTCGTATTTAACACCATGAATTTAACAGGCTGTAATACCGTTCACTTCTGATTGTATATTATGAATTTCAAGATACGTGATTCTTTATATAGTAGAAGGCATGTTCTTAGTAACTTATGCAACAATTTTTGCGTTAGGTTTATTTGATAACCTGCGGTAACTAGTTTCGGTTATGAAATATTTGGTAATTAGTAATACGAATTAATAGTACTTTATCTATTTCTACGGTGAAGTAAAAGTGTGGGTTGAAACAAAAGATATTTTATTTTCTGGTGAAATAACATTTTACTTAGTAAAGAGCGTACGATACTTTGATGCATTCTACACGCCAGAGTGATTAGAAAGAATAAGTTTCATTGGCTAAATTATGTAAGTTACGACAGTGTCTTGCCTGGTTTTAACATGCGCATGCGCAGCATGTTTCTTACAGGACGTAACCAATTGCGATAAACATTTTCACAAATGGCCATGCAGAATCGGTAGAGCGTCGCGAAAACCACTTTACGAAATTTGTTCTAGCTTTTCACATTCAAATTTCAAATCTTGCTGAGGTCAACCACTCTTCCTTTCATGCTTTCCGGGTCGATAAAATTAATTAGCATTCAAATACTGATATCAGCGTAACCGATTAACACATTCACCCAAAATTCCAAGGCTTGTGTTATTCTAGATACAGTAAGATGCACACACACACACACATACATACACACATATATATATATATGTATATATATATATATATATATATATATATATATATATATATATATATATATATATATATATATATATATACATATATATATACATATATATATATATATATATATATATATATATATATATATATATATATACATATATATTTCGCCATGATAGATCGCTGACCACTACACACAATTTTTTCTCTCCTTTTTTCTCTCCTTTCTTCTCTCCTTTTTTTTCTCTCTTTTTTTTCACTCCTTTTTTTCTATCCTTGTTTCTCTCCTTGTTTCTTTCTGTGTTCCATTCTGTGGAAGATCGTAGGCTCGAAACGTTAAAGACTTTCTCAATTCCCTAGCGTTATACTAATACAACCATCTATTTGTTTTCAACACCACCTGTCTTCGTCTGTTGTTTTTGTTTTTGAATTCTCCCTATATATATATATATATCTATATGTGTGTGTGTGTGTGTGTGTGTGTGTGTGTGTGTGTGTGTGTGTGTGTGTGTGTGTGTGTGTGTGTGTATGTATGTGTGTATGTATGTATATGTATATATGCAAACAATTATATGTGTATGAACTTGTATGTGTCGTCATGAGTCTTTCAATGCATATATATATATATATATATATATATGTGTATGTATAACGGAAAGTGAACGCATCACACGATATGCATCTAGAACGAAAATGTAATCGAAAATAGGGGTAACTTGAAAAACGTAAGCTTTAGGTTGTGTATCTTGACTGCCGATACCAATTAGTTATTCGCTTTCCCCCCTTTTTTAAATCTTCGGATATTTCCATTGAAACTCTCAATCCAATTACTGAATACAATTGTCATAGATTTACTTCACAAAAATTTAGTCGCGATGTCCATAAATTCATTTGAAGTATTTCTGTTTTGCATTTACTTTGAAACTATCTGCATACTTTTTTTTTTGTGTGTGTGATGCTCATGCGTTGGTGGTGCTATATTATGAACGATTTCACGTTTCAGCTCATCCGATAATTCTGTCATGACCAAAAAATTGTTCTACCGCTTCTCCGTACAATAACACGCTCCATTTGATCAGTCTGCTAGAAATATGTTCGCTCGCTTATAGCCGTGAGGACAAACAGACGACAGCTACATACCAGCTTTATTCCAATATGAAAAATACATTTGTTTGAAAACACTGATTGGTGCTAATGATTAATACGGTGATCCGTCCAACCGACCTCTTCCTAATTAAGCTAAAATTGGTCTAAATATCGTCGACATCAAAGCCATACTATCTTAGCCGTCTTATTTGTGCCAGGACACACTGCCTACGGCGCGAAAAGCCTGTTAAGGGATTGGACAGTATTGGTTAGTGTCCTCTGAAAGTATCTTCTTCTTCTTCTTCTTCTTCTTCTTCTTCTTCTTCTTCTTCTTCTTCTTCTTCTTGTGCCGTTTCTTCTACTTCTTCATCCTTTTCTTTAATTAGATGTGTACATCAAGAACTAGAGAACACACACTCACTCACAAACGCATATATATATTTACATACATACATATACATATACATGTGTGTGAATAAATATTCATGTGTATGAATATATATGTATATGTGTATGCACATTTTTGCATGCGTGTATAGATAGATAGATAGATAGATAGATAGATAGATAGATAGATAGATATGTATATATGTATGCATGTATGTATGAATTTACGTATCCATGCATGTATATGCAACCGATCTATTTTCAACCGGTGATGGTGAAGATGGCTGAAAGTCTTTTGCAAAATATAATTTACCTTGGTTGTTGCTGGTGACAGATGACTATTTTCATATATTCAGAATTAACGAAGTTTACTGACATAAAAGTAGCTGAGATAGACTAATTATCCTATCATTGAATGTCTTTTGAAATCTATGTAGACAAGAGAGAGTGTGTACATACATGTATACAGTTTGTGCGTGCGTGTGTTTGTGTGCGTGTACGTGTAGATGTGTATGCGTGTGTGTGTGTATTCACACAGAAGCGAAACATACCATATTAAAATACGTATGAACGTTGATATAAATTTTTCAAATGTTTCTCATTGGTCTATCCTCTAATACTATTTATGGACATTCAAACTTACAAAAGTATCTATGCAAAACATATGATGAAGACTGAATGACTAGACATATGTTAGGAGTGCCTGTCGAATCGAGTGCCTGTGTTTCATGGTTCGATTACCTCTCAAGCACTATTCCCATTCATAGCAGTGATAACCTCGGAGTAGCACATCAACCAATAACATTCATTTGAAGTATGTGGTGTTATTCTCTCAATGACAACACTTCTGCAAACAGAACGCCAATATAAATGTGTATGTGTGTGTGTGTGTGTGTGTGTGTGTGTGTGTGTGTGTGTGTGTGTGTGTGTGTGTGTGTGTGTGTGTGTGTGTGTGTTGTTGTCTACCGTATTAGTCGTGTATAAGTCGCATTCATGTATAAGTAGCCCCCACTCAATTTATTATTAAATCTCAGTATAAGTTTGTTTTTCCGTTCATAGTTTTAGAATTACCCCCAACTCATGTTGCATCCCAGTTTTTTCAGTCGAATTCAAATATAAAATAGAGCAGCTTATCCACGAATAAGTTATTTGCATGTATGTCTGTATCGGGTTATTACAAAGGCGCAAATAACCTTCTCCAAGATGTGTCATTCCACCGTAAGAAAACAACGTGTCCTTTCACTGGCGGATCGTTTAACTTCAGCTTCTAATCACTGTCCGTAATGAATTACATTTTTCAAGAACAAACTTTGGCATGGATAAAATATTCTTTTGTAATACCCATACTGCAGTAAAAATATGGCCACGGAAGACCATAATATTTTTTATATTTTTCATTAATATATTTTTCAATATGTTTCATGCATCGAGAAATAAAAATCAAAACAGAAAAAATACCGCAATGTTTCTTAGACGCCATAAAATGCGGTAGTTAATAATCTACTCGCTAAATTTATTTCATGTTGCACCATTCAATCAGAATAATAATTTAAAAACTCCACTACTGACTGGCAAAGAAAGAAGATTTTTCTTTCAGTCTAAGATATATGCTGGTATTCTTCAGTTCTACAGGTACCCATGGCAATCGAGACAATTCTGCTGATTTTTCTATGGTTTCAGAATATGTGACGTAACGTTGTCACTGCTCCAATCAAGAGAAGCAATGCTTGCCTGAAGGCAAACGAAGAATATTCCAGCTGCCGGCCATCGAATCTCAGCAAACTATTCTCAGTAACAACAAAATAATAAATGGAAAGAAAAGAAAAAAGAATTTTTTATTCTTCTTTATTTTTTTTTAGATATATTCTTTGTTTTTCATTTTCTTGTGTTTATTTTTGTGTGTATTTTTGTGCTTTCTTAATATTTTTTCCTACCATTTTTGTACTTATTTTTATTTTATTTTTCACAGAAAAAAATCTCGGCTGCTTGCTGCTTTTACTGCGAATGATTCATTCATTGGATCGTTATAAATACGGAGAAATTTATGCTAAGCTTCTTCGAAACTGATTACATGGGAGCGTTTCCACCCGGTAACAGTATAAGCCGCCTCATTCTTATATCGTCAACTACAGATGACCGTTCTTCAAATACTTCATCTTTCTCTTCAAAATAGTCTGTAAAACTCAGTATCTATTTTGTTGTCAGACAAATTCGTTCGTCTATGTTTTGTTTTTTTGTTTTTTGTTTTTTTTTTCTATTTTGTCATATGTCTGTAAAAAGTTAAAAATGTATTCAAATGTATTCAAATTTCAAAAACGATTAACAATATTTGAAGGAAAAGAATAAAGCTACAAGAAAAAAATTGCCTAAAAGACTTCGATAAAACATTTCTCGTCTCAACTCAAATAACATTAGAAAGAGTTAGTGAATGGGGGTGGGGGAGAACAACGAACGAATTCATTTGACAACCCAATATGTATTTCTCTATTTATTATGTGCTGTGATGCAGCACAGAATTTTGTCAGTGAACAGGTTGCGGTCTCAAAGCGACGAAAATATTCTGACAAATTAAATTTAAATGTTGAAGGGAATCTAATGGTTTTTGTTTGTGTTTTTAAATGGCTTATAAACACCTTCCACGCTGCAATTATTTTCGTTCCTGCACACGATCTTAGATCAGGTCACTTGCTATGCAAGTACATCTCCGTAATATTTACTATCTATTATCATTTATCTTTTACTTGTTTCACTCATTAGACTGCAACCATACTGGGGTACCGCCTTGAAGATATTTTAATTGAATGAATTTGAACCCAGGACTTACTTTTTAAGCCTGGTACTTACTCTATCGATCTCTTTGGCCGAACTGCATCAATTGTCAAGTGGTAGTGGGGTGGAGGGGCAAACACAGATAAAAACACACACACATGCATATATATATATATATATATATATATATATATATATATATATATATATATGCACACACACACAATAGTATACAGTAGTACCTCCGTTTTCGAACGACTCTGATCGCGAACAAATCGTGCTTTATAGAGATAGATAAATAGATAGATAGATAGATAGATAGATAGATAGATATACAGCACGATTTATTTCGTGATCCGAGGCATTCGTAAACCGAGGTACTACTGGATTAAATGAATATGAAAAAGACAGGAGATACAGTACGATTTATTCGTAATCAGAGTTGCTCGAAAACCGAGATTCTAATGTATATAGCAGAAGACACTTCCCAAGGTTTGAACCCGGAACCATGTGGCTGGAAAACAAGCTTCTTACCACACAACTACGCCTGCTCTGTTTATTACATCATCTACTCACCTAATTATTCTTGCCGAATACGTTGTAGAGAGAGTAGAGGGTGGTGGGAATCATAAAGGCTAAAGTGCCTAAAACAATTAAAAAACAGGTCGCGAAGGACTGAAGGCTTATTGCAACACATTTTGGTGAATAATCAATACTTGTATAGAAACGAGAGCCGAATATTGATTATATCAACAACAAAAAAATAGCATTAGATAACATCAAAATATGTGCGTGTGTGTGTGTGTATGTGCGTGTGTGCACGCGTATATGTATGTATGTATGTATGTATGTATGTATGTATTTTCTCTTTCTTTTACTTGTTTCAGTCATTTGACTGCGGCCATGCTGGGACACTGCCTTTAGTCGAGCAAATTGACCCCAACGCTTACTCTTTGTAAGCCTAGTACTTATTCTATCGGTCTATTTTGTCGAACCGCTAGTTTACGGGGACGTAAACACACAGCATTGGTTGTCAAGTGATGGTAGGGGGACAAACACAGGCACAGGCAAACACACACACACACACACATACACACGCACATATATATATATATATATATATATATATATATATATATATATATATATATATATATATATATATATATATGTATACGACGGGCTTCTTTCAGTTTCCGTCTACCAAATCCACTCGAGTTTGTGTGGTGTGTGTGAGTGTGTATGTCTGTGTGTGGTGAGTGTGTGTTAGAATATTTTATAAGTACTAGATGTCACTTATAACCTCATGGTAACTCTGAATCTGTGACATCAAAATATCCTAGGAATTATGATGAAATATGAACTAGCTTTAGAAAACTGCAAGCAATATAAATCTATATAAATTGCTAATTTCCTTAAAAAGTGAATTCTTCGATAAAAAAAATTCTAGCAGTTTGAAGGAAACCGTGATATTCGATCGTATTGAAGTCCATCCTACTTGTACATAATTGGTATATTACTTTAACCGATTCCAAAAGGATGGGAAACAATGGAACTTGCAGCGAGATTTCTGACTGTGTGAAAAGAAGTCTACATCGCAACTATATGATTCTGTTTTCGGTCCTTGCGCTATAGTACTTGGAATAAATGTCTTAGAGTCGATCATAAGGTTCTGAATGGAATTTGGTAAACGAAATTTATCTGGTAGTTCGTTGGATGTGAGTATATATATATATGTATGTTTATAAATATATGAGTCTATACGCGTGTACATATATAGAGAGGGATATAGAAGTAAATGTAAATGTATAGCCGCTCAAGTTTAAATCTCTTGAGCACCACAAAGTGCATTCTATACGGAGAATATATATATATATATATATATATATATATATACAATATATACATACATATATATATATATATATATATATATATATATATATATATATATATATATATATATATATATATATATATATATATATATATATATATATATATATATATATATATATATATATATATATATATATATATATATATACATACATATATATATATATATATATATATATATATATATATATATATATATATATATATATATATATACATACATATATACATATATATGTATGTATATATGCATTATGCACATGTGTGTGTATGTATGTATGATTGTATGTATGTATATAATATATATATATATATATATACATACATATATATATACATATATATATATATATATATATATATATATATATATATATATATATATATATATATATATATATATATATATATATATATATACAAAGAGAGAGACAAACATACAGACAGACAGACAGACAGATAGACAGACGGAGATACAGATAGATAGATAGGTAGATAGATAGATAGATAGATAGATAAAATTTTGTGTGTGTATTTATGACGGCGTTTCTGGGTGTGTGTATCTGCAGGAAGGTTGCACTATAGCTCTGAAATCAAGAAGGGGGATTCAGTGTAAAATATGAATACAAGCATGCCGTGCGCGTTCATCAGTATATACACAAGCATACATATCCATGTATCTATATACGTATGCATGTTTCTATGTATATATATATGTATGTATTTCTCTACGTACGAACACCTGAAGGAAAACTATGATCATATGTACTGTATGGGCGTATGTATATTATTTCTGTATGTACGCAAGTGTCTATATTTATGTATGTACATATGTATGCTTATATATATATATATATATATATATATATGTGTGTATGACCGTTTGTGTGGAAAACGTGGTTGTGCGTAATGTATTTATGCATGTGTATGTTGCACGTGCATCTGTATACATTCAAGTGTGTATATCCATGTATGTACATACGTCAGTATTCATGTATGCATGTACACATGTACGAACGTATGCATATGTGTATGTATATGTATGTATGTATGTATGTATGTATGCATGTATGTATGTATGTATGTGCATGCGTGCGTACGTGCATGAGTGCGACTGTCCGTATGACAAACGTGGGTATGTGAATCAACATCATTTCACTGTTGTATGTGAAGTGGTGTGATTGAGGTCTGTTAAAGTACTCTGCATTGTGCTCCGGTGCCCCTTCTGATTTCGATTTCTGAAATAAAAATGAGAAGGATGACGACTGTAGAAAAGGTGTTGTGAGAAGATATTAGCAGGGAGGGAGGGGCGAGGATGGGGGATAAAGTCGTCAGTTGTGGTTAAACAAAAAAAAAAAAAAGAAACAAGGAAAAAAATACAGAAGCTAACATTCAATAATAATAGTAATTCCAAGAACAACTAACAACAATAACAATAACAATAACAATAATAATAATGTTAATAATAATAATAATAATAATAATAATAATAATAATAATAATAATAATAATTACACTTTCAATACAGTAAACATAAGAGCACCACAGCAAACCACAGCACATACCCAAGGCGCACAGAGCTGCGCTCGGTAGTGAAGTGAAAGCGACGATGACAACGACGACGGCATCACCATCATCATCATCATCATCATCATCATCATCATCATCATCATCATCATCATAATCATAATCATCATCATCATCACCATCACAATCATCATCATCATCATCATCATCATCATAATCATAATCATCGTCGTCATCATCATCATCATCATCATCATCATCATCATCATCATCATCATCATCATCATCATCATTAACAACAACAACAACAGCAACGATAATAATTCTTTATACTGTAGGCAGAAAGTCTGAAATATTTTAGAGGGTCTAGTGGATTACATCGACCCCAGTGTTCGACTGGTACTTATTTTATCGACCCCTGAAAGGATGAGAAGCAAAGTCGACCTCGACGGAATTCGTACTGACAGTGTAAGACCGGATGAAATGTCGCTGAGCATTTATTTTGTCCGGCATGCAATCGATTGCCGCCTTAACAACGACAACGACAAGAACAACAATAATAATCCTTTCTACTATAGGCACAAGGCCTGAAATTTGCGGGGGAGAGATAGTCGATTACATTGATCCCCAGTGTGTTACTGGTACTTAATTTATCGACCCCGACAGGATGAAAGGCAAAGTCGACCTCGGCGGAATTTGAACTCAGAACGTAGCGGCAGACGCCGTCGTCGTGAGTGCGAAGATTGTAGTGATGGTGATGGTGCTACAATTGTAGTTGTTGTTGTTGTGTTCGTGGTGGTGGTGGTGGTGGTGGTGGTGGTAGTGGTGGTCCTGGTGGTGGTGACCCTGGCAGTGGTTGGATCTGGTAGTGCTGGCGTCGTTAGTGATGGTGTAGTTAGTGGTATATGGTGGTGGTAATGGTTTTGGTTGAGGTCGTAGTAGTACTCGTCGAATTGATGGAAGTGGCATTGCTGTTTGCAGTGGAGGTGGCGGCAGTGGTGGCGGCAATGGCGGTTGTGGGGCTCGCGGTAGTGCATGTTATATTAACGAAAGTGATGTTAGTATTTCTAGTGGTCGTAGTTGTTGTTGTTGTTGCAGTGGTGGGAATTGCGGTAGCGTTTGTTATCCTGTCTTGATGGAGGTAGTGTTGGCGTTGGTAGTGAAGGTAGTAATGTTAAGAATAGTGTACACACAATAACATAATACATTTGTGTGTGTATATATGCATATATATGTTTATATATATACATATATGTAAATATATGTGCGTATGTCTATATATATATATGTATATATACAAATTTATATGTATAAATGTATATATGTGTATATATGCATATATATATATATATATATATATATATATATATATATATATATATACTGTGTGTATGTATATGTATATGTATGTATATATTATACATATATATGTATGTGTAAATATGTATATATATATCTATACATAATGATGTATGTATGTATGTATATATATATATATATATATATATATATATATATATATATATATATATATATATAGTGTGGGACAAATAGATAGATATACACACAGATACGATCAGTCACAGACACACACACACACACACACACACACACACGCATATTTACATATACATATATATTGGCGGCAGCAGTAAGAATAGTAAAAATCCCCCAAAGCCGTAGGGCACGATCAATAATAGTTCCTTCTAGAATATGTCCACAAGAAGAAAATAATGAGGCCGCGCAACAGCAGTGATGTTAGAAGCAGCAAAAAGCAGATTCACCAGTTAGTTGTTCAGATCGTAGATTGTGACACAAACGTTCGGCAAATATAACGTTTTATAAAAAGAAAACCTCATGAGAAAATTTACTTCTACATCATATTTGGAGATGAATAACATTAAATACCAAATGAATCTATGTCGTTGTTGTGTGTTTGTTTATTTATTTAGCTGGTTGGTTGCTTGGTTGGTAGGTGGATGTGTGGGTGGGTGAGTTCGTTGGTGAGTTCGTTGGTCGGTCGATCAGTTGGTTTTACTTTTTCTTTTTATGATACAGACATCATCAGCGTATGTACGTACGAGCAGAAATACATACTCACGATCTATAACTCCGGACAAACATTTAAATAGAACATTGAGCCGCAATACGAAACATATAAACGTACATGGACATGCATAAACATATTCATACACATGCATCCATACACACATATGCAAACACGTGTGTGCAACTGTGTGTAGTAAGGAAATATGCGCATATGATATATTAAAGTGTACATGCTTTAACTGTAGATTATGTATGTGTGGTGGAGAAAGAAATAGAGAAACTGGTGCATAATCTCTTCGGTAAGATATTGAAGAAATCCCAAATTTCCTTTATATTCTGTATTAATTCTGCACTACATATATGGTCAATACATATGCACACTCATTAATACATATGTGTGTGTATGTATATGTATCATATATAGACATACATGTGTGTATACTGTATAAGATACACACTATATATTTGTATGTGCGTGTATTTGTGCGTGAGTATATATATATATATATATATATATATATATATATATATATATATATATATATATATACTCTTTTACTCTTTTAATTGTTTCAGTCATTTGACTGCGGCCATGCTGGAGCACCGCCTGTATAGTCGAGCAAATCGACCCCAGGATTTATTCTATGTAAGCCTAGGACTTATTCTATCGGTCTCTTTTGCCGAACCGCTAGGTTACGGGGACGTAAACACACCAGCATCGGTTGTCAAACGGTGCTGGGTGGACAAACAGACACACAAACATATACACACACATACATATACATATATACATATACATATACGACGGGCTTCTTCCAGTTTCCGTCTACCAAATCCACTCACAAGGCTTTGGTCGGTCCGAGGCTATAGTAGAAGACACTTGCCCAAGGTACTACGCAGTGGGACTGAACCCAGAACCATGTGGTTGGTAAGCAAGCTCCTTATCACACAGCCACTCCTGCGCCTATATACACACACACACACACATATGTATCACATAAACTTACATGTGTGTATCATATATATCAAACACACATACAGTATAATTCTGTGTGTGTGTGTGCGTGTGTGTGTGTGCGTGCGTGCATGTGTGTGTGTGTTTATGCGTGCGTGCATGTGTGTGTGTGTGTATGTTTGTGTGCGTGTGTGTTTTACCATAACAAATTCATTGAACTACGTGAAGTTGAATGCATCAGCTCACAGTAGCGTGTGTACATATTTTAGCCGATCTAGAATAACTGTTTTTACTCCTGTACACTTATGATTAGTTATATTTCCAAGTACAGTTTGAACTTGTTGGTTGGTATAAAACCTTCGTTGAACTTTGATAACTTACAACAGTCGTAGCAAACCATTTTTTTTTTTTTTCAAGTTTCTTGATGCAGTTTTAAATATTTAATCTACATTTATATATTTTGTTTTCATTCTGATATGTTGTTCTTAAACTCTTCACTTCAAATTTCTCTCACGCTCACCAGTACACTTGCTTGAATATAAAAATATATGTGTACTATTAATTTAATCGTGGCATTTTAATGTTTTCTGAACATTTTATCAACTACTAAATCGAAGCTTTATTATTAAATTATTAAAACTTAGAAGAGGTTTACGTTTTTGATAGGTTTTCCAGAATGCAGAAAACTAAGTGAATTGTAGCTATTCCATAGTTTATCGTTTTTCGTATATTCAAGACAGAATATCTTTAACCTTTTAGTTGTTTCACCTATTGGACTGCGGCCATGCTGGAGCACCACCATGAAGAGTTCAGTCAGCTAAATCGACACCAGCATTTATTTTTTAAAGCTATTATTATATCGGTTCCTTTTACCAAAATCACTAAAATGCAGGGATATTAACACACCATACAAGTTGTCTAGCGGTAGGGTACGGAAGAAATCAAACACAAACACACGCACACGTACACACACGTACACACCCACACTCACTCATTCACACACATACATACACACAACTACGTGTGTGTGCGTGTGTGTGTGTGTGTGTGCGTGTGTGTGTGTGTGTGTGTGTGCGTGTGTGTGTGTGTGTGTGTGTATAAAATTAATATAAACAGCAACCACATGGTTGCGAGTTCAGTCCCATTGCGTGGCACCTTGGGCAAGTGTCTTCTACTATAGCCTCGAGCCGACCAAAGTCTTGTGAGTGGATTTGGTAGACGGAAACTGAAAGAAGCCCGTCGTATATATGTATATATGTATATATATATATATATATATATATATATATACGTGTGTGTGTGTGTGTGTGTGTGTGTGTGTGTGTGTGTGTGTGTGTGTGTGTGTGTGTGTATATGTTTGTGTGTCTGTGTTTGTCCTCCAACATCGCTTGACAACCGATGCTGGTGTAGTTAAGTCCCCGTAACTTAGCGGTTCGGCAAAAGAGATCGATATAATAAGTACTAGGCTTACAAAGAATTAGTCCTGGGGTCGACTTGCTCGATATAAAGGCGGTGCTTCAGCATGGCCGCAGTCAAATGATTGAAACACGTAAAAGAATAAAAGAGTAAAAGAGCAGTTTGAAATATTTCGCCAAAAGGGAGAATTACAAATGTCACTAAATGTGACTAGGGTGTAAAGAAGCACCTATATTGCTAGAAATAAGAGCTAAAGTGCTCTAATACTGTAGTTAATGCACATGAATGAAGAGATATGCACTAAGAGAGGCGATGATATTGAAATATATCACCCTAATGCAGGAAAGAACGTGTGACACGTATTTGCAGTTTTTTTGCATGGCTCTCATGTTAATATTTGATGCTAGTCCCTTCAAGAAATTCCAGATTTCGAAACCGTCCAAGTTTGATTAGAGAAGCTTATTTTAACATCACTGCAATCTTCCAAGTGGAAACAATAACCATTTTTGAATTAAGTTGGTATAGAATAAATATAAAACCTGTTTTAAAAAAAAAATGCAATGAGCTTGAATTCAGCAACAAGATTTGAAGGTTTGTTTACATTTATTTTAACTTAATAGAAATGACTGACAGAACAAATCACTATTAATAAAAGTATTAATTTGATGAGGAATGTGGATTACATCGACCCCAGTGTTCGACTGGTACTTATTTTATCGACCCCCGAAAGGATGAGAAGCAAAGTCAACCTCGACGGAATTCGTACTGACAGTGTAAGACCGGATGAAATGCCGCTGAGCATTTATTTTGTCCGGCATGCAATCGATTGCCGCCTTAACAACGACAACGACAAGAACAACAATAATAATCCTTTCTACTATAGGCACAAGGCCTGAAATTTGCGGGAGAGAGATAGTCGATTAGTTTTTTTTTAAAAATGCAATGAGCTTGAATTCAGCAACAAGATTTGAAGGTTTGTTTACATTTATTTTAACTTAATAGAAATGACTGACAGAACAAATCGCTATTAATAAAAGTATTAATTTGATGAGAAATGTATTATCTCAATGCCTAATATTTTAATGGGGTAAGGTGGCACACTGGCGGAATCGTCAGCGAGCTGTGAACAAAGCCTCGCGGAATCTCGTCCGTCTTTACGTTCTGGGTTCAAATTCCGCCAAGGTCGACTTTGCCTTTTATCCTTTCGAGTCGATGAAATAATTACCAGTTGATCACTGACGTCGATGTAATCGATTTTGCCCCTCCCCTACTTAATTTTCTGGCCTTGTACCAAAATTTGTAACCAATATTTTAATAATGTCAGCAAGTACAGGTGCCAACTTCAGGTATGTTTCAGTCTTACCAAACCTTCACAGCAAAAGATAGACTTCTACGTATTTGACCGGGTAGTGATAAGAAAAGATAATTTCTAAATGGTATATCGAAGCTGTGCCTAACCTGAAATTATAAGTAACCACATGTTTAACATATTGCTTATTGTATACAGTTAATAAACTCACACCATTACTAAATGCATATTAGTAACGTACATTACTAAACTTGCAAAAACACCGGGACGACTGCTAGGATGGATCCCGAGGACATTGAAAACGGGAAGTCATGCTGACTCTATAAACGACACTTGTTCTCAAAACATCTGCATTATTGCTTCTTACTATAGTTCGCCACAATATCAAGCCCCCTGCTGTTCTGGAAGTGACCCAAAAGTTCTACACAAAGAGTATTGCTTCTAAGTACCAGCTGAACTACTGGTAGGGTTAAAGGCTTTACGCTTCTACTTTCTATAGCAAACAAGCTGGATTAATAGAAACTTTTATAGTTGATTTTTATGTATTTTTATAATCATAGTCTCAATTTACTGTTCACTCATATTAGTGAGAGCTGTATATTATTCTTAATTTCATTGAGTGCCATTCTCAATTTTTTTTGTTCTTTATTTATTCCAGTTAACAATTTTGAGGCCTTTGTTCTTCATTTCATAACGATTTTCTATGTCTGGGATAATCTTTTTTGTTTCGTTTCTTTTTTCGTTTTTCAATTTTTTTCTTAATTTTTTGAACTCTTCCGTCATTGTCTGCAAAACATTTAATTTATTTAGATTTCAGTGTTGACATATTGGCCTCTTTCTCAATTGGTTCTCGCTGAGATTTGTCAATCGTCAGCACCAACCAAATGTGCGTTTTTTGTGATTTACTGAGCTACCTATCTTTTGGCCAAAGTATTTTTAATCCTGCTACACTGTAATCTCGCTTGTTATGCTGCTATGGGAATACATTTACAGAATTGATTTGCTTCTTGCAAAATATTTTATGAACACAATTAATGAAAACTAATCAACGAGCTTTATTAATCTTCTCGAATACATAATATGAAACTTTGTTCAACTTCAATATTTAGTTATTTCGAAAACATGCAAATTTAAGGCAGAAATATATTCTATTATTCTTTTATATTCCAGTCATTTGACTGGGGCCATGCTAGAGCACTGCCTTTAATCATGAAGTTAACACAAACTCCCTAAAATTACTGGCCTTATAATATTATCAAAATACAATATAGTGTGACATTATTATCAGGTCTGTTATGTTCTGAGTTCAAATTCTGCCGAGGTCGACTTTGCCTTTCATTCTTTCCGGGTCGATAAATTAAGTACCAGTTGCGTACTGGAGTCGATCTTATCGACTAGCCCCCTCCCAAAAAATTTCGGGCCTTGTGCCTAGAGTAGAAGAGATTATTATCAGGTCTGT
>NC_142934.1:79707711-79710211 GCF_046866305.1 Octopus bimaculoides | reverse complement strand
ATCAACTGGAACACTCGTTGTAACCGTAAATATAAGAACCTGGAAATTGAAATACAAAAGATGAAGCATCTTAAAACGAGAACTCTTCCTGTTATTGTAGGTGCCCCAGGTATGATAAAAACGGTATGTCAGAAATATCTGGATAAATCCCAGAAGAACCATATCTCAGAGAAATCCAAAGGATTGTATTGACAAGTATTGCCCACACTCTTAGAGAAACCTTTTCCATTTAAATGTCTGCATTGAATTACATGAAGATATTTCGCTACTTACCCTCCCTAAGCTTTCAGTCATACTGTAACATCCTTTATCCTTCACCCATCCCAGGATACTGGGTGTGTCTCGGCAAGTAACTGTAACAAACTTGCAGATTAAAAGTAATAAATAATAACAACAACAACAACAACAAAAACAACAACAACAATAATAATAATAATAATAATAATAATAATAATAATAATAATAATAATAATAATAGATAGATAGATAGATAGATAGATAGACAGACAGACAGACAGATAGATAGATAGTTAGATAGATAGATAGATAGATAGATAGATAGATAGATAGATAGATAATGTGTCAATTCACTACAGCTGTTTCCACCGAATTTTTGATTGATTAATGGAGACATTACATCATTAGAAAAAAACGTTTTTATTCGGTTATTATATAATGTTGTAATTCACGTATTCACCTGATGAAAACGTTTTTTTTTTCTTTTTCTTAAGTAATGTCTCCATTATTCAATTAAAAGTTCGTTGGAAACAGCTGTAGTGAATTGATACCTTATCCATCTTTTGTTATTTGTATATTCATTATTCACATCTCTCGGAACCTGCTCCTTACGTAGATCCGAAGTATATTATGAACCGTACATTTAGTATAATGTGCGTTTCTTTATTAACCTCGGGGTTATTGATATATTCAGTCGGGTACAGTTAATCGTATACCTAACCTGAATGTCATTTTGTCTGCACTGCGGTACCCCCGTATGTATTCATCTATTTTACTCTTTGACCCTACCCAGTGCCTTACCATTTAACTGCCTGATTCACTTGAATCCTGCCTGTTATTATTCCTACTGTATTTGTGTAACATTGTTCGTTTTTTTTCCGTCCTTATTTTTGTATACATTCGCTGCTTTCTTCCAAGGAATCTAATGCTCTTAGCTTAGTTTTTCTTTAGGGCTGGCCAGATTGGAGCAATATCGAGAATTACCAGCCGAAATTGCAAGGATAATCTGGATCTCGACTGAAGAGAGAAAACTCCAAATGACCTGTCCATGTTTTCTTTGTATCGTCTATCTGTATGTCTTGTGCCTTTCTTGTATCACCTAACTGTCTGGATGTTTTGCATTCTTGTCCCATTCTGTATTATATATATATATATATATATATATATATATATATATAGCCACCTATGTATCATACTTAATGTTAATACATTGTTGACAAGGGAATTTACTGAAGTCTTCGTCCGGAGTTAACATATCTTATGGCCGTGTTATATTTAGTAACACAATATATGGCCATATGCTACCGCATTCAACTCAACGAGTATTCCTCATTCCTGCAAAAAGATAGAGCTTCTTTTACTGAAAATGAATGAAAATATATCATTGTTTTGTCGTGCAACTACCTTAACGTTAGCAGCTTTGTCATAAAAACACCTTTGTGCCACCAAAGTAATTACGGTAACCACTACAAATATTGACCGTGACATTGAGAACAATTGAAGTCACATCTGCCTGCAAGGACACTTGCAATTTAAGTGACAGCTATGACATCATCGTGTAAGAGTTGTAATTACAACTTTCATTTATCACTGCAATTGCAGCTGCAGCTTGTAAGCGCAAACACGCGCGCATGCACAAATACATATATATATATATATATATATATATATATATATATATATATATATATATATATATATATATATATATATATATATATATATATATATATATATATATATATATATATATATATATGTATGTGTGTGTGTGTGTGTGTGTGTGTGTGTATGTGTGTGTGTGTGTGTGTTTGTGTGTGTGTGTGTATAGATATTAATGGTTGTTTTTATGTTCAGTTATAATAAAAACAATTTTACTTTAATCTGATGGGTTATGGTATACTTTTGTAGAGTTCCAAATCTATTATCATTAAACAAGAATGTCGTTGATTGTTGACAGTGACTTCGGAGATTCGGCCAGTTAAGCATCTCATCGGACGATGGCTTAGCTGGTCGTAACTTCAAAGTTACTATCAACAACATTCTTGTTTAAGAATGAAAAATAAATGTGTGTATGTGTACGAATTCCTATATAGATAGACAGATAGATAGATAGATAGATAGATAGATAGATAGATAGATAGATAGATACATACATACATACATACATACACACATACATACATATAGATAAATTCATAGATAGATTTAAGCCTATGTATTATATATATATATATATATATATATATATATATATATATAT
>NC_142934.1:79695211-79702711 GCF_046866305.1 Octopus bimaculoides | reverse complement strand
GCTAAGCATTTCGCCTGTCGTGCTAACGTTTCTGCCAGCTCACCGTCTTACATCTATAACTTTTACCGTTGGCACCGGAAACGCTGTTGTTACCAATATCTTTGGTTACTTTTGCTGCTGCTGCTGCTGCTGTTGTTGTTGTTGTTGTTGTTGTTGTTGTTGTTGCAATCGTTGCTTCTCAATATTTAGAGAGCTCAAAGCGGTGAGCAGGTAGAATCGTTACCGTGCCGGACAAAATGTTTAGCAGCATTTCGCCCGTCCCTACGTTTGGGTTCAAATTCTGCCGAGGCTGACTTTGCCTTTCGTACTATTGAGTTCGATAAAATAATTACTAGTTGAACACAGGAGGTCAATTTAATCGATTTTGCCCCTCTCTCAAGACTGTTTGTTTTGTACCAAAATGTACAACCAATATTAGTAAAACATTAAGGCGGCGCCCTGGGTGAACCATTAGCACGCTGATCAAAATGCTTAGCGGCATATCGTCAGTTTTTATGTTCTGAGTTCAAATTCTGCAAAGGACAGCTTTTCTTTTTATCCTTTCGGGGTCGATAAAACTAGTACCAGTTGAGCCCTCCCTCGTCTTAAGCCCTCCCTCAGAATTGCTGGCATTGTGCTAAAATTGAAAATCAATATTTATAGAGCTTTGGAAAACCTGATTTACCGGTTAAAGTGAAGTCTTTTTATGTTATAAGTTCAAATCCAGGCGAGGTCACTTTGTCCTTTTAGATTTTGCTTGACAAGCTTGCGTGACCCGGCCAACATTTTTCTCATCTTTATAAGTACAGCATCCCCTGGTTTATGTTGTCCAATGTGCTTCCCTCAATTATTAAAAAAAAAAAAATTTAATGATGGAAGGGTCTGATTTGAGGAGCATTTGGGGATTATGTCTGGCAAATTGGAATGACGTAAATGTTTTTGTCACACTGATGATGATAATGACAATATTAGCAATAATGGTAAGGAGAAGGAGATGGAGGAGGATGGGGAGGGGAGGAGGAGGAGGGGGAGGGGGGAGGGGGAGGGGGAGGACGAGGAGGACGAGGAGGACGAGGAGGTGGAGGAGGAGGAGGTGGAGGAGGAGGAGGAGGTGGAGGAGGTGCAGGAGGTGCAGGAGGAGGAGGTGGAGGAGGAGGAGGAGGA
The DNA here is from genome assembly GCF_046866305.1 of Octopus bimaculoides. Classification (NCBI taxonomy): domain Eukaryota; kingdom Metazoa; phylum Mollusca; class Cephalopoda; order Octopoda; family Octopodidae; genus Octopus; species Octopus bimaculoides. Next base: position 79,701,568 of record NC_142934.1, on the reverse strand, counting down.
GGAGGAGGAGGAAGGGAGGAGGAGGAAGGGAGGAGGAGGAAGGGAGGAGGAGGAAGGGAGGAGGACGAGGAGGACGAGGAGGAGGAGGACGAGGAGGAGGAGGACGAGGAGGAGGAGGACGAGGAGGAGGACGAGGAGGAAGGGAGGAGGTGGAGGAGGAGGAGGAGGAGGAGGAAGGGAGGAGGAGGAGGAGGAGGTGGTGGAGGAGGAGGTGGTGGAGGAGGAGGTGGTGGAGGAGGAGGTGGTGGAGGAGGAGGTGGTGGAGGAGGAGGTGGTGGAGGAGGAGGTGGTGGAGGAGGAGGTGGTGGAGGAGGAGTATCATGATGGTGACAACAACGATGACAATGATGATGGTGGTGGTGTTGGTGGTGGTGGTGGTGGTGGTGAGAGGTGGTTTTGGTGATGGTGGTGATGGTGGTGGTAGTGTAGGAAATGGCGGTGTTACTAATAGTCGTGATGATGATGATGCTAATGGTAGATTTTTGTCGTACTGACGATGATTTATTTTTTCTTTTTTTACTTTCTATTTTTTTAATATTTATTTTAATTTCTTTATTTGTTTGTTGTTGTTCTTTCACGCTGTCTTTAATTTTCTGTCTTTCCCCGAGGGATAGAGAGAATCTTGTGGTGTTCTTGTGTTCACCAAGTCCGCGATATGTTTATGCCTCCATCAACACCATCAATAACACCAACCTCCACCCAACTTTCAAGCATACCCAGCCGCGACGGGAGGCGTTGTGCAATGGAAAGTCTAAGGTTCTCTCTCTCTATCACTCTCTCGCTCTCTCTCTCTCTTTCTCTCTGTCTCTCACTCTCTATCTATCTCTCTTTCTTTCATTCTTTCTCTCTTTCTATTTTATTCGTGCTCCGTCTGTATATATGTGTGTGTGTGTGTGTGTGTGTGTGTGTGTGTAGGTATATAGGCATTCATGGGGGTGTGTATGCAGGTATATATAAGCATATATATATATATATATATGTGTGTGTGTGTGTGTGTGTATGTATATGTAGGTATATATACACACACACATACAATCATACCTACACACGCATTTGTATACGCGCATATGGACGCACATATATACGTATACACAAATAATACATACATGTATATATATATATATATATATATATATATATATATATATATATATAAGATATATTTATATATATATATATATATATATATATATATATATATATAAGATGTATTTATATATATATAGTTGCATATATAAGACATATATATACATACATGCATACATATATATGATTTATATATATACATATATATATATACGACATATATATATGTATATATATATATATATATATATATATATATATATATATATATGCATATACATGTATTTATACATATATATATGCATATATATTTGCATATATATATATCGTAGTAAATCATAAATCCGGTTATAATTATATTATATATATATATATATATATATATATATGTTTTCCTTCATACATACTTTTCAGTGGGTGGGTGGGTGCTCCTGTGCATATATCTGTACACGTATACCCCGTTCCCACATAATCATCACCTTCATTTTTCATGTATTCTGTCATATACTATCTCCCTCTGTCCTCTACCCCCCCTCTCTCTCTCTCTGTTCTTTCTGTACACACACACATACATGCCTGTGTGCTAGTGTGCGTGTGTGCGGGTATTTGAGTGTATGTATGTGTGTATGAATTTGATTCAATTGGATTAAAAATTGTTCCAATGTATTTTTGCAACAGAAATTTTTTAAATAACGGAATACCTCCAACAAATACTCGTATAGTTTCCCCTCCTCTCTCCTCTCTCCTCTCTCCTCTCTCCTCTCTCCTCTCTCCTCTCTCCTTACTCTCTCTCTTTCTCTCCTTCTCTCTCATCCTCTTTCTCCCTCTCTCTCACTCTGTTTTCTCTTCGCTGTTTTCTCCTCTTTTTCTTTTCACTTTATAAATATATACACACATACAGAGAAATACTCATGTATACACACGTATATCTCGTTTTCTCTCACTGTATATTTTACTCCACAGTATATTTTACGCTGACTATATTTTACGCCAGTTATTTTCTTTTTCTTTCTTCTATCCTTTTCAAACTTTATTTCATATCAACTTATGTATCACTTCTTGATTTATAAGAATCACCGCCACTTCCAAAGAAGGTAAAACAATTGCCTGATGGTATACCAACTTTGGAGAAATTCTTGATTTTTTTATTATCTCCCCTTGTCATTTACAGCTAGTCATATTTGTTACCAGACGATATTCCTTCCACCTCTGGTGAAAGCAGAAAGGATTTCTGTCAATGAGAAATTTATTATTGTATGGTATTTAATATACCCTTATATGCCTTTGTTGTTCAAATATACGATAGTACCCACTGTGAATTGTTTTTCCTGGTACTTTTTGTTATATGTATACATACGAACGTGTATATATATATATATATATATATATATATATATATATATATATATATATATAATTGCAAGAGAGTTAGAGGTTGTGAATCCAACCAACTAAGGGATAGTATCTATCCAATATACTGCTGGAAGAATACCCAATTATTAATACACAAGTGTTGGTTATTGCGTGGCAATTACACTACTGAGCGTAATAAATGGACGAGGGTTACAAGTGGTTTTTACCCTTAATTTAAACGGAAAGAAAGAAACAGCGGTAAGAAACTGCTCTTTTTCTCTATTCTAAAAATTACTGGTACTTTATATGTAAAACACAATCTTTACACATGTGTATATATTTATGTTCTCAGAATTGTTTAAAATAAATAGACATAATATAATGCCTAACAGTTGATGCATACTACCTCTGGATCCACTCCATTTTCTTCTTGCCGCATATATATATATATATATATATATATATATATATATATATATAGAGAGAGAGAGAGAGAGAGAGAGAGAGAGAGAGAGAGAAGAGAGAGAGAGAGAGAGATGTATGTATATGATACAAATTAGTTCATACATATATATATATATATATATGGGATAATGATGGCCGTCCACTAGAAACCAAGGAAGACCATCACTGGTCATTTCCCATGCAAAACGCCAACAATGCCCGTGCTTGAGATTATTGCAACCACAGTCGACTTCGCCAGGGTTCGCGCCTGCAGCTTCCATGCTTGCTGCAGTTTAACCGTACTCGACAGAGCACTAGAAATCGTCTCGCCGGCGATTGCGCAAGTTAAATTTTAGGTCAAATAAGGCTTGCACACCACCTCACAGACCCTCTCTATCCTACTAACATGATCAAGATACAAGCCAGAGCATGATATTCAATGCCAATATGGAGCACAGAATCAGGAATGTCGGAAGCACCATAATCTGAAGCGCAAGCGAAATATCTCCAAAATGCTCAATGTTATTCTCGTATATATGGGACAAGAACGCAACAGGTGACAACGAATCATCCAGACAGTCGGATGATACAAAAAAGGACATGAGAAAACAAGGACGGGTCATTCGGAGTTTTCTTTCGTCAGTCGAGTTCCAGATTATCTTTGCAGTTTCGTCTGGTTATACTCGAGACTGCTTCACTTCGACACACACCAGCTTAATTTAATGTCCTGTTGTTTACATTTGTATTTGTGTACCATTATTCCGTTTTTTTTCCGTCGTTATTTTCGTATACATTCACTGCTTTCTTCCAAGGAATCTAGTGATCTTAGCTTGCATTTTTCCTTGGGACTGACCAGATTCGAGCAATCCTTAATATAACCAGCCGAAACTGCAAAGATAATATGGAACTGGACTGACGAAAGAAAACTCTGAATGACCCGTTCTTGTTTATTCATGTACCTATTTGTATCATCTAACTCTCTAGATGTTTTGTTGTTGCCGGTTGCATTCTTGTCCCATTTTTTCATATTCTTCTTTATATACATATAGCGGCGTACGTACACTTTGGTCTCTCTCTCTTATATATATATATATATATATATATATATATATATATATATATATATATATATATGTATATATATATATATATATATATATATATATATATATATATATATATATATATATATATATTATTTATAACAATAGATGGAAATTGGTTCATTCACTACAGCTGTTTCAAACGAGCTTTTTTTTTTATTGATGAATGGAGTTGTTAAATGGTGCGAAAAAATTTCTTCATCAGGTGAATATACACGAATTAAACATTTTACAAGAATTTTCCAATAGCCAACATTATGTCACTTCATGATTCCTGACTAGCTTCAGCCAAATAATGATTTGTTTATCCTAGATAGTAGTTTATACAGGAAACTCATTTGGGTGATAGAATCGAGTAGGGAGGTAAGGAAGAAGTAGTAGTGGGAGTAAGAGAAGAGAATAGGGGTGAGACTGAGATATTCTGCTCTAACTTCAAAAGAAAAGGTTATTTTATTTCATTTTTAATTTTTAAATCACATGACGTAAAATCATGTGATTTAAGTAAAAAAAAAAGCTTTAAAAGATAATGAAAGAAGTAAAACGATATATAATGTGGGAGGCGGAATGCAGAATAGGGGATGAGAGGTTAATTTATAGTGTTTTTATTCTTTAAATAGCTGAACAACAGAGTTCCGACCGACCATAAAAATATTAGAAGATAATAAGGGAGGTTGAAAAGACTATTATATAGAATGGGAGGAAGAATATATATTAGGGATGGAAATTTGATATATTTTTCCAGCTCATAGAAGGTAATGTTATCTTATTTTAATAGATTAAAAAAAAAATTAACAACAGGAATAATGCATTAAAAAAAAAACACTCACTCATAGGCACAGGAGTGGCTGTGCGTTAAGTAGCTTGCTTACCAACCACATGGTTACGGGCTCAGTCCCACTGCGTGGCACCTAGGGCAAGTGTCTTTTACTATAGCCTCGAGCCGACCAAAGACTTGTGAGTGGATTTGGTAGACGGAAACTGAAAGAAGCCCGTCGTATATATGTATATATATATGTGTGTTTGTGTGTCTGTGTTTGTCCTTCCAACATCGCTTGACAACTTATGCTGGTGTGTTTACGTCCCCGTAACATAGCGGTTCGGAAAAAGAGATCGATAGAATAAGTACTAGACTTACAAAGAATAAATCCTGGGGTCGATATGTTTCGATTAAAGGCGGCGCTCCAGCATGGCTGCAGTCAAATGACTGAAACAAAAGAAAAAAGAATAGAAAATACCTCAGCATGCGAACAAAGTTAAAGGGGTATCTAATACTAAAAAGTATTTTTAAAATTTTAATGAAAACGGAAATGAACCCATATGTGTGCATGTGTGTGTGTGTGTGTGTGTGTGTGTGTGTGTGTGTGTGTGTGTGTGTGTGTGTGTGTGTGTGTGTTCTTATCTTTTTATCTTTTATTTGTTTCGTCCAACATCCTTAAAGGCCTTAAAGGGTTGTAGGCGAACAAATGGGTCCCAGTACTTATCATTGAAATCTGGTACATAACTTGTCAGTCTCTATAGCTAAGCCACTATAATACGAGAGAAATGCGCGCGCACACACAAGAATATATATATATATATATATATATATATATATATATATATATATATATATATATATATATATATATATATATATATATATATATATATATATGCTAGCATGGAAAGCGGACGTTGAACGATATACATGATGGACGTCGAAATTTCCGTCTGCTAAATTCACGTACACTCAAGAGTTGAGGCATTGGGGTAAGTATGATGTTCTATTGATCTGAAGAGTCAGCTTTCTATACCTACATTGATTTGTAAATGTACAATAGTACTGTGCAATGTGTAGCAGACATATTGTTGCAGACATGTAAAATAATTTATTATACACTGAAATTATCAATACACGATGATGGCTGAAAAACGGCTGTCATCCTACGGATATCAAGTGCTTAAATAAATATATTCCCCTCTCAGACGCCATGAAATAATTTCATATACTAGATCTATCTATCTATTTATCTATCTGTCTATCTATCTATTTATCTATATATATATATGTATATATATATATATATATATATATATATATATATATATATATATATATATATATATATATATGTATGTGTGTGTGTGTATGTATATATATATATATATATATATATATATATACAAACGCATTATCACATATATAGATATACTTTCATAGATTGGATCTATCTATCTATCTATATATATATATATATATATATATATATATATATGGTATGGTATATATAGTGGCGTGTACAAGTGTGTATGTTTGTGTGTCTTTGTGCTTGTATACGTTCCCCACATACACCGTTAGTCAACCGATGCTGGTCTGTTTTATGTCCCCGTA
>NC_142934.1:79672711-79690211 GCF_046866305.1 Octopus bimaculoides | reverse complement strand
TATCGATTTCCGAAAGGATGAAAGGCTAAGTTGACCTCGGTGAGATTTGAACTCAGAACGTAAAGATTCGGAAGAAATGCCGCTAAGTATTTCGTCCGATGCGCCAACAACTCTGCCAGCTCACGGTCTTTAAATAATAATAATAATGACCCTTTCTGCTATAGGCATAAGGTCTGAAATCTGGGGATAGGGGAGGGGGTTAGCCGTCTCTAGTAACTGGTACTTATTTATCGATATTAGAAAGATAAAAAGCAAAGCTGAGATCGGCAGGAATTGAACTCAGAACGTAAGAAGTCGGAAGAAATGTAACCATGTATTTTGTCCGCCTTGCTAACGATTCTGCCAACTTGATCCCCTGTTTCAACTTTAGGCACAAGGCCTCGAGTTTGTAGGTAGAGGGACTGGTCGATTACATCGACCCCAGTGATCAACTAGTACTTATTTCATCGACCCCGAAAGGATGAAAGGCAAAGTCGACCTCGGCTTGAACTCAAAATGTAAAAATGAACGATATGCTGCTAAGTATTTCGTCCGGCGTGCTAACGATTTTGTCTGCTCGCTGCAAGGGCCGAATGCAGAACAAAAGTAAAAGACAATCCAAAAACTAGGGAAAAGTGGGGTTTAATACAAACACGTGTAAGCAACAATAAAACTATAACAATTAACAACAAAATTTAAACAAAATAATTCACTAAAAGGGGTAACTTCCGTTCATGGGCAACCCAGAAACGCCACACATTCTGCTCGTTCTGATCTCCAAGAGCATCCCAGGCAGCAACATCTCTCCTCGTCATCTCCTCCGGCTTACAAGTGCATTTCAGAGTAGGCCATTTACACGAGCCATCCTCACCACATTCACCCACGTTTCAACAAAATTACTGGAGTGAGGAGGAACACTTCCGCCTCCATCCTCACTTTCCTTTTCAAGTGGAACTTGGCCGAAAAGGAAAGTATTTGTCTTAAATCATTTCAAATCTTGTCTACCACACTACTCCTTTCGCCATAGACACCAGACAGGAAAACTGCCTGCCCTTCCCGGCAAAAAAAAAAGAAAGAAAGAAACCGATTACCCGATCCGCCCTACTCGCGACAACATCAGTTCGACAAAGTTTCACAAGTCAACAATACCCGAACAGTAGGTGAATGATTCAAAACGGTTTCATCGCTCTGTGCACATCTCGGACAGGTTCGTCCGACAGCGCTTCCGTGTCTAAAGGGATAGTCTTGAACCGGCACTGACCCCGTTTACACTATCAATCCAGGGATTTCTGGGAATTATCCATAGGCCCCGAAATTATCCATAGGCCCGAAAGCCCTCCGGTACAAACCAGCTGATTGACCTCCATCAACGTCCAGTTTCCCCGCAGGCGTCGTTGCTAATCTCTTATAGAATTCCAGTTTGGAACTTCCACCGACAGTATTGCGCGACTGGAAGAAGGCTGCGAGCGCTTGTTGGCACTCCGAGTGCAATCCTTTCTACTATAGGCAGAAGGCCCGAAATTCAGAGAGGGGACTAGTTGATTACAACGACTCCAGTACTCAACTGGTATTTATATTATCGACACCAAAAGGATGAAAGGCAAAGTCAACCTCGGAATTTAACCTCAGAACGTAACGACAAAGTGCTTAGCAGCATTTCGTTTGGCGTGCTAACGACTCTACCAGCTCAGCGTCTTAATAATAATAATAATAATAATAATAATAATAATAATAATAATAATAATAATAATAATAATAATAATAATAATAATGACGATGATGATGATGATGATGATGATGATAACATCAACAATAATTAATAAAGAAATAAATAAATGTCCTGATGCAGTACCAGGTACTGACTTTCATGGCTTCTGATCTTAACTGACTGGAAGTGTTATCACGTACATGCTTTGTCTTAGTATAAAAGATGAACTACAGCAATACAACAGATATGCTTGACCTGAACCAGTTGAGCTTGTCACTTAGTGGCTGACGATATGTGCATCTCTGATCACGAGCAGAAGCATTGGAGGAGCATCATAGCCATGTGTTGAGAGAAATTTTGGTGAATTTCACCTCTGGAAACATAGGTGTTTCGTTCAGTATCCTAAAACAACCCTTATTCAGAGACCTTTTGAGAAAATTTTAACTGAGCAAAGTCAAGCGCTGTTTATCCTGATATGAGATCACTATGTTGCACACATATGGTTATGATGCATGTGCCTGATGTACCCTTACCAGACGGGTAGTCATGATGAGTATACTGGGCTTCGTATTGTTTACCCCAGTGGCATGCACTACTCTCACTCAGTAATAATGATAATAATTTCTTTTATTAGTCACAGAGCTAAGATGAGGGTAACATCACAAGGACAGAAAACAAGCTGTGTGAGGATTTACATAGAGGATGGGGTGGGGAAGAAATGAAAGAAATGAAATGCGGTAAAACAACATGTTGTTGTTTGTTCTTTATTAAGCCATGCTTGGCTCATGAGGGCTGGTTTCCTGGTTTCATTGGCATCTAGGTTCCCCACATGGACAGAACGCCGATACGTCGCAGGTGAGCTGTTAGGTGCAGGAGGAGAGAAAGTTGCAGCGAAAGAGTCAGCAGAAGTTCGCTATTACCTTCTGCCGGAGCCGCGTGGAGCTTAGGTGTTTCTTTCATAAACACATGCATCGCCCGGTCTGAGTTTCGAATCCGCGACACCTCGACCGCGAGTCCGCTGCTCTAACCACTGGGCCATGTGCCTCCACTAAAAATATGCATGGTATACAAAAAATAAGATCACATGAATGATGCCGTCCTCTTGATACAGGAGAAACTCCAGCTAGGGCCAAACAAAGTATCCCCACAGATCCAGGATTACCCTGGCCACCAAAGATACGATCTCTCTCTCCTGATCTCCAATCTAAAGGCGCATACTTTGAGAACGGCCATTCATTCTATCCATTTTTGGCACAGTTCTTTCTCTTTTCACAAACTGGATGGAAAGAGAACTGCTATCTAGTTCCCTTTCCGTTCTCACTTGGGCAGAAGGCCTGAAATTTTGGGGGAAGGGAGCTATTCGATTACATCGCAACGGGTACTTACTTTATCGACCCTGAGTGGATGAAAGGCAAAGTCGACGTCGGTGGAATTTGAACTCAGAACGTAAAGACCGACGAAATGCCGTTAGGCTTTTTGTCCGGCGTACTAACGATTCTGTCAGGTCACCGGCTTTGAGGATAACAATAATAATAATCCTTTCTATTCTAGGCCTAAAATATTAAGGAGGGAGACTAGACAATTACATCGATCCCAGTGCTGGAGTCGTGCTTAATCTATGGAAGGCTAAGTCGACCACGGCGGGATTTGAACTCTGGTCGTAAAGGTGGACACAATCCTGCTTAGCATTATATTGTAGCATTACGTCAGAGATCGACTTGATCGACTTGTCCCGTTTGCACTATCAGTCCAGGGATTTCTGGGAATTATCCATAGGCCCCGAAATTATCCATAGGCCTGAAAGTCCTCCGGTACAAACCAGCTGATTGGCCTCCATCAGCGTCCAGTTTCCCTGCAGGCGTCGTTGATAATCTCTTATAGAACTCCAGTTTGGAACTTCCACCGACTGTATTGCGCGACTGGAAGAAGACTGCGAGCGCTTGCTGGCACTCCGGGTGCTATTCTTTTTACTATAGGCACAAGGCCTGAAATTCAGGGAGGAGACTAGTCGATTACAAAGAGATCGATTTGAGCTTTTCATCATATCGAGGTCGATAAAATAATAACCAGCTGAACACAAGTAATCGATGAGGCCCTTCAGCCAAATGTTTGGCTTTGTTCTTATGGTAGAAAGGATTTAATAATAACATAACTGGATTAGAGTGAGTCTGGGAAAATCAACAAGTGAATCGTTACTACCAAACCGTACCACCAGAAAAGCATTTGTGATTTGTTAGCATCATAACCACCATCACCATAGCTACCATCGCCATAGCAACTATCACCATAGCCACCTTCGCCATAACCAGCATTTAGTTGAACACTAGCATCCTCAGAACTATGACAATTAAAACTGGTGATTACTACTGCTACTGCTACTACTACACCAGCAATTAGTATGGGTGGAGGAAGGGGAGGAAGGGAGGGGCGAGGTGGAGGAGCAGTGAGGGAAGGGGAGATGGGGAGATGGGGAGACAGGTGGGATGCAGGGGCAGAGGTGGAGGAGCAGGAGGAAGAGAAGGAGGAGCGAAAGAGTAACGGGTGTGAAAAGGGTGGGGAAATGGAAGAAAAGATGAAAGACAAAAATAAAAGTGGATTGACAAAAAAAGTTGAGTATAGAAAAAGATGCGGTCACACACACAGGCACACTAACTCACATACACAAATACACACTAACACACACACACTAACACAATCACACACATACACTAACATACATATACCTTGTGGATATACATATATATATATACACACATACACACACACATCCACACACACATCCACACACATACACACACATTCACACACACACACTCACACACACACACACACACACACACACATATATATATATATATATATATATATATATATATATATATATATATATATATATTCCTTGTGGAAATAGCAAGAAATGAATAGTAAAAATATTTAAATGACTGATCTATCTAGTAATATGCATATATCTATACATACATATAAATGTGTGTGTGTGTATGCATACATATATAGATATGTGTGTGTATATGTGTGTGAGTGTATATATATATATATATATATATATACACACACATGCATACATAATACATATAAATATGTATATATATATATATATATATATATATATATATATATATATATATATATATATATATATATGCATATATATACTTATATATGCGCGTGTTTTTGTATGCATGTATGTATACACACACAGAGACACACACACACACAGGGTGTAGTCAGGAGATAAAGACAGATAGAAAGAGACAAAGGAGTATAGAGAATGGAGAATGCATTGTGAATTTTTTAAAAAATGAAAAAAAAAAGGTAAAACAAAAATACAATAAAATAAATGATCAAAATATAAACAACAACAACAACAATAACAACAAGCAAAAGGGTGCTACTGCTGCTGCTGCTGCTGCTTGCTAACAGTGCTAATTTCGTTACAAAAGAGTTGAACTTCTCCAGCAGGTGCCCGACCGAATAGGCGACTCGGGGGTCAACGGAGGACTTAACGCCGTCATAGAACCGGGAGCGACATTTTTGTTCAGCTGTCTGCTTGTAGCTCTCAGCTTCGGTATCGTTACGTTCCTAACTATCACATATGCACACCTCCCGTCGATCAATTCTTAGTCCTTAATGACTCCCTAATCAATTCCCCTCCCCGCTGTACATGAGCGAAACATCATTGTTATTCTTCTCTTTTACTGAATAGTCTACCTACCTACCTATCTATCCATCTATCTATCTATCTACCTACCTAATCTACCATCTCTCACTCTCTCTCTAACTCTCTCTCTCTCTCTCTCTCTCTCTCTCTCTCTCTCTAACTCTCTCTCTCTCTCTCTCTCTCTCTCTCTCTCTCTCTCTCTCTCTCTCTCTCTCTCTCTCTCTATCTATCTATCTATTTATCTATCTACCTAATCTAGCCACCTTTTCCTGTCTATCTATCTATCTACCTATCTATTTACCTATCTATCTATTTATCTATCTATCTATTTATCTATCTATCTATCTACCTACCTACATACATACATACCTATCAATCTATCTGTTTACCTACCTAATCTACCCATCTCTCTCTCTCTCTCTCTCTCTCTCTCTCTCTCTCTCTATCTATCTATCTTTCTCTCTCTGTCTATCTATCTATTTATCTATCTACCTAATCTAGCCACGTTTTCCTATCTATCTATCTAGCTAGCTAGCTATCTACCTGCCTACTTACCTACAAACCTACCTACCTAATTACCTACCTAATTACCTACCTACCTACCTACCTACCTACCTACCTACATATCTATCTATCTATTTATCTACGTTCCGTCTTCCTACATACCTACCTCATCTACCCATCTCTCTCTTCCTCTCTCTCTCTCTCTATTTATTTATTTATCTACCTATCTACTAGCTAGCTCGCTATATATTTATCTACCTCACTATATACTTATATATATATATATCTGAAGTGTGTGAGTGTCAATGTGTATGTGTGTGAGTATGCATTATAGGTGTGTAATTATAAATACATTTATATATGTACATATGCCTACACATCTATCTCTCTTTCCCTACACACACATACATATACGCACAAACATGTAGCGAAAGAGAAATGGATGTATTTGTTCATATGTATGTATGTATGTATGTATGTATGTATGTATGTATATGATATATATATACATATATGATATACATATATGATATACATAGATACATACATACGTAATACATACATACGTAATACATACATACGTACGTGCGTGCGTACGTATATACATACATACATATATACATTCATTCATTCATACATACATTCATGTTTACGTACATACATACATACATACATACATACATTCATACATACATGCATACATACATTCATATGTACATACATTCATGTATACGTACATACATATATACATGCATACATACATACATTCATTCAACCGACATCCATACATACACGCATACATACATTCATACATACCTACATTCATAGCTACATTCATGCATACATACATGCATACATCCATCCATGCATACATACATACATACATACATACATACATACATACATGCATTCATACATACATACATACAATCATACATACATACATACATACATGCATACATACAATCATACATACATTCATACATTCATTCATACATACATTCATACAGGCATACATACATACATACATACAATCATACATACATACATACATACATACATACATACATACATACATAGCTAGCCTTCTTTTTTAACTTCAGTCTAGCCTTCTTTTCTAGTCATTAGGCTTTTTCTATCATCTGAGTCTCTCTTCCTCCTCCTCTTCCCTCTCTCTCTCTCCCTCTCTCTCTCTCTCTCTCTCTCTCTCTCTCTCTCTCTTCCCCACTTTCCCTCTCTCACTTATTTTCTTTGTCTCAATGTGGTTTTTTTTATGTTTCATCTGTTTGTTTTCTTTATACTTATTTTTCATGTTTTTTTTTTAATTTTTATTTTATTTTACTTATTCATTCTCATTTTCTAAATTTATTAATGGAGTAAATTATTTATTTATTTCGCACTTTTTCTCCCTCCGCACTAACTTTCCACCAAAATCCTTCCCGGACTTTCCGAAGACCATCTGGGCCCGTGTTGAGATATGACGCCATTAATGTACTAAGTAGTAGTAGTAGTAGTAGTAGTAGTAGTTTGTAACTGGTCCTTTCTTGATTCCTGGGGAGTGTAGTACTGGTTTGTTCTTTTGGAGATTACTAAATTCAAGGCTTATTAATCTCAAAAGGAAAAAGCGAAGACTAAACACACAAATATAACAACTTGTCACACTTTTTAAAGTCGTCTATTCTATTATGCAACAGGTTAGTAATAGAACTCTTATATCTTATCGAGAGGTGGCGAGCTGGCAGAAACGTTAGCACGCCAGGCGAAATGCTTAGCGTCGTTTCGTCTGCCGTTACGTTCTGAGTTCAAATTCCGCCGAGGTCGACTTTGCCTTTCATCCTATCTGGGTCGATTAAATAAGTACCAGTTATGCACTGGGTTAGATGTAATCCACTTAATCCCTTTGTCTGTCCTTGTTTGTCCCCTCTATGTTTAGCCCTTTGTTGGGCAATAAAGAAATAAGAAACGTTAGCACGCCGGGCAAAATGCTTAGCAGTATTCCGCCGAGGTCGACTTTGCCTTTCACACTTTTGGGGTCGATAAATTAAATACCAGTTACGCACTGAGGTCGATGTAACCGACTCAATCCCTTTGTCTGTCCTTATATATCCCTTCTATGTTTAGCACACCGGGCGAAATGCCATGTGGTTGGGAAGCAAGCTTCTTACCACACAACCACGCCTGCCCCTATGTATGATTGAGTTAGTTCAAGAACCCACCAACGGCTGATAAATAACTACTCCTTATATACTGGATTCGATCCCGTTCGCGATAGCCTTTCCTAAGAAATCTGTACCTATTTGTTTTTGCTTTGTTCTGTATAATTTAGCCAGAGGAAGCAAAGCAGTGCACCTGGTCGTTGCAAACCCTTCAAACTACTGAGAGCTTAATGCAACCCTGTTGCCCAGCCTGTTTATAAGAAAATGAAACTTTTCAGCTTAAACGTGGACGGAGAGAGAGAGAGAGAGAGAGAGAGAGAGAGAGAGAGAGAGAGAGAGAGAGAGAGAGAGAGAGAGAGAGAGAGCAAGGTAACTAAACTGATTGCTTCCATGAGATAGAACAATCTAATACAAAAGCTGATGGTGTTAAATTGGGAGTCATGCTAAGCCTACCACTCAATGTCGGAAATTATTATCGCCTCACCCCACTGTTCGTAGCCTAAAGGTGACAAGTGTTGGATTTGCCCTTGGAGAAATCACTTGTCTATTGTTCCGATAAATTTTACAGTCAACAGTGATCGCTAAATTTTCTCGGCCTGTGTCACCCAAGTCATAAGCGGTGGCGTTAAACCGACCGACATGTTAGCCTTGCCTTTATTATATTATTCATAGGGTATTAAAGCGGTAAACTGGCTGAATCGTTACCACACTGGACGAAATGCTTAGCGGCATTTCGACCGTCGTTTCGTTCTGAGTTCAAATTCCGCCGAAGTCGACTTTGACTTTCATTCTTTCGGGGTCGATAAATTAAGTACCAATAAAACACTGGGGTTGATGGAATTGACTTATCCCCGCCTGCCCCACCCCCAAATGGCTGCCCCTGTGGCAAAATTTGAAACCATTATTCACAGGGTATATATTCTTTTGTACTCTAGTCACAAAACCAGAAATTTGGAGGGGGACAATCGATTAGATCGACCCCAGGATGTAACTGGTATTTAATTTATCAACCCCAGAAGGATGAAAAGCAAAGTCGACCTCGGCGGAATTTGAGCTCAGAACATAAAGACAGACGAAATACCGCTAAGCATTTCGCCCGGCTAGCTAACGTTTCTGCCAGCTCGCCTCCTTGAGATATTTTTCACACAAAGTGCTCAACAAAAGTTTATACAAATTATATATTATTTGGGGTTGTGGCTTATGTCTATAAAGCGGAAGAAGCAAAAGAGTCAACGTATAAATGAAATATGCGAGATTGTACTTTGCAGAATGTCTTCCACTGTAGAATGTTCTGTTTTGAAAACATCTCATTAGATGCTAACAAAAATATCAAACCTCTGTGTGACCAGCAGTCTAAAGCTATCAGTCACGTGAAATGGGATAGAGAATTGTCCAGAACGAGCTAATGACAGTATGAGTGTGTGTATGTTTGTGTGTGTGTTTGTGTGTGTGTGTGTGTGTGTGTGTGTGTGTGTGTGTGTGTGTGTGTGTGTATGTGTGTGTGTGTGTGTGTGTGTGTGTGTGTGTGTGCGTTTACACGTATAGACGCACGCACACACACACAGATGCATACACATCTTGGTATAAGTAGAAAGTAGAAGCGGCGACACGTGGGATAAAAGTTGCTGAAGAGGTCACAGGGTGTGTGTCGAGCTTTGACAAAGAAACCAAAATAATAATAATAATAACTAAAGAAAAGACCAAATATATAGTGTGTATGTTTAGTTGGCAAAGCAAAATATGACCACCCGCAAGTATAACAATCCATATATATATATATATATATATATATAATTCTGGTGATTCTAGTAGCATCTGTTTGGTATTAGGAATGAAGCGTCTTGCAAGTTATAAATAAACTTTAAATTATAAATTAATGAACGTTAGTCGAATGAATCACCTCCATTACTTAGTTTTAAGCCTGTTACTTATTCAATCGGACGCTTTGGCCGGACCGCTAAGTCTACGGGGACGTAAGCTCACCAAACCGGTTGTCAAGTGGAGGTGGGGAAGCACAGATACAAAGACACACACACACACACACACACATATGCACATATACACTCACTCACACATACAGACACACGGGAATACGCACATGTACACACACATACATATAGATAGAGACTGAAAGAAGCCCATCATATATCGGATCCACTCACAAGGCTTTGGTTAGCCCGGGATTTATGGAGTAGAAGATACTTCCCCAAGGTGCCACGCAGTGGAACTGAACACGGGAAAATGTAGTTGGAAAGCAAACACCTTACCACACACCCAGCCACGCCTACACCTTCATGTGACGAGCTTCCATACAGTTTCCTTAAATCAAATTTCACTTAAAGGAAGAGGCTAGTAGAAACCGCTTTTCCAAGATACTGTGCAGGGGGACAGAACACGGAAGTAAAAATGGTTGAGAAGCGAACTTCTTAAGCACACAACCGAGTTGTTTCCTGCTTGTTAATTATTCAATCTTCACCTGCTTTTTAAAAGTATTTATGGTGAAGATAAGATAATCCAGACAACCAGTCGGGGTGGGGGTCGAGGTTACGTACCTTGCTATTAGTACCATGATGTGTTAAGGACTGTGACACTTAGTTATTCATAACCCACTCCACCGAGCCACTGGATGCGTAATTAATTACTATAAGGGGCAGGTGTGTGGTGAGAAGATTGCTTCCTAACCACATGGTTCCTGGTTCAGTTCCACTGCGTGATACCTTGGACAAGTGTCTTCTACTAAAGCTTCGGGCCGATCGAAGCTTTGTGAATGGATTTAGTAGACGGAAATTGTCGTGTGTGTGTGTGTGTGTGTGTGTGTGTGTGTGTGTGTATGTGTGTGTGTGTGTGTGTGTGTGTGTTTATCCCCTACTACCGTTTGACAGCCGGTGATGGT
Source organism: Octopus bimaculoides (assembly GCF_046866305.1). Classification (NCBI taxonomy): domain Eukaryota; kingdom Metazoa; phylum Mollusca; class Cephalopoda; order Octopoda; family Octopodidae; genus Octopus; species Octopus bimaculoides. The sequence goes on along the minus strand of NC_142934.1, from coordinate 79,679,292 downwards.
GTGTTTATGTCCTCGAGACTTAGCGGTATGGCAAAGGGGGCCCGATAGAATAAGTAACAGGCTTTAAAAGTATAAGTACTGGGGTCGATTCGTTCGACTAGAATTCTTCAAGGCGGTGCCCCAACATGGCCGCTGTCTAATGCCTGGCTATTTCCTGGAAATATGTCCCCTATTACGATATTTAGCGAATATTTCACACTTCTTATTGAGACAGGTGTGAAATATCTGCAATTCCTCAGTTAGGCAGACCTGAATTTTCAGGTCCTGTTAAAATATGGATTAGTTCCATGGATAAAGTTCCCTGTTACTGAAGAACGTTAAGATCGTCTCTCTCCAAGAATCTAGGTATGTACGGATTTCTCTGTTGTTTACTTCATAAGGATTTTAAAAATTCGAGAGATGTGAAATAATTCCTCTTTAACGGTGGAATTCGGAGTAGATAATGCTACAAATAATAACGTGTAAATATCGGGTTAAAAATCCCTTTGCATAGAAATAATTGAAAGCTGATTGTGAAACACGGGCTCACATTTTTTGTAGGGTTTTTTAATCCAATATCTACACGTAATTATTTTTAGCTTTAACTGAAACGGATGAACTGGTAGAATCGTTAACTGGTCGGGCAAAATGCTCGGTGGAATTTCTTCCGGCTCTTTACGCTGTGCTTGAAATTCCGCCAAAGTCACCTTTGCCTTTCACCCATTTCACGGTTGATAAAATAAGTGTCAGTTAAACTTACTCCTCCCTTAAAATTGCTGGTCCTGGGCCCAAATTTGAAACCATTATTCAGAGCTTTATCTACTTCAAGTTCCGCCGAATTCCTCAATATTCACACCAATCTGAAACCTGTTGTTGGTTTTGTTGTACCCTGTTATGTCCCAAACGTAAATTAGCGGTTGACCAAATCGAATGAGAAAGGAGATTAGTGGCAATCCTAAAACATTTATTTGCTATTTACTTAAACAGCCATACTTCATAAACTTTATATAAGTGACACTCTATGCTACAGTCACTTAACCTATGATATTCATAATGTACACACGCACAAGCATAGCCGTGCATTGTTTATCATGTTATGATGTTATGTACAACAGAATACAAGATGATTAATCATTCTTTATAACTTGTATCTTCATTTTCCCTTTTCTTTTTCTTTCTTCCTTCTTCTTCTTCTTCGTCTTTCGAAACATGGACTCCATCAGCTACGGACTTGAACTTCCTCCTGCAGTGCAACCTAGAGTTACAAATAACATAATAGACGGCAATTAACAGCACCAAGAAGACAAAGTTGAAAGGAAAATTAAAGTTCTACTCACAGAGAGAATGTTAAGTTTTTGCCTTGTTAATTATTTATTAACGACCTGCACTCGGTACAAAACTCGCCAGTCGTTTTCGCTTTGACCTCGCTACTATTAGAAATATGATAGCCGATTCAATAACTCAGCGGGGAAGTCTTTAATAATTTTATTCTATAGATATCGGTTCAGCTTAATCCTTATCATGAAGTGCAATCTAATATGCTCTTCCGTATTAGATTGTATTATGAATATTTGACATCGGAAGTAAAAAGAGAAAAAGAAAGAAAAAGGGAGGTAATTGAAAGAATTATTGTTTTGTAATAAATTATTCGTTATACTTTGAGGGGATTCTATTTCCTTAATGTTTACTATTGTTCGTAATACCGATCTGTTATCGTTTGATTAAACGGGACTACACAACCCACTGAAATATGTTCATGCTGTTTATTCTTATTGTTTACGTGTTTCATTATATTTTGAATATGAAAATAGTAAATTCATAAATGTTTCTTTTAAATATGAAAGTAGTAAAGAATTTTATGTCGGGCCGACCAAAGCACTGTGAGTGAATTTGGTAGACGGGGACTGAAAAGAAGCCCGTCGTATATATATATATATATATATATATATATATATATATATACATACATATATATATATATGTGTGTGTGTATATATGTATGTATGTATGTATGTATGTATATGTGTGTGTGTATGCAGTATGTATAAATGTGCGCATGTGTGCGTGCGTGTGTGTGTGTGTGTGTGTGTGTGTGTGTGTGTGTGTGTGTGTGTGTGTGTGTGTGTGTGTGCTCTCCACTACGGCTTTACAACCGTTGTTGGTGTGTTTACATCTCCGTAACCAAGCGGTTCGGCAAAAGAGACCGATAGAAAAAGTACTGTAAGTACTAGGATTAAAACAAATAAGCTCTGGGGTCGATTCATTCGACTAAACACTTTTCAAGGCGGTGCCCCAGCGTGGCAGCTTTCTAATGGCTGAAACAAGTAAAGGAAAAGAACTTAAAATAAACATATGCAAATTACGATACACACTTCATCTCAGTTCATTCTGTACACATATATTTCTTTCTTTCTTTCTTTTTGCTTTTGAATTTTAGGTTTAACAGTTCTGGATAACGAAATAGTTCAAATTATGCCGAGGTCAACTTTTCTCTTCATTCTCCAGCGTTCGATTTAATATGCAGCAGTTGTAGAACAAAGGAGCTGTTCTAATCGACTAAAATCTATCCCCACAACCGAGGGTTTGTACCTCTATAAGAAGATTATGTTATTAACAGCAGGGAATGGTATCCAGATTAATGGGGATCAACAGCAGCTCCAATATAAATAGGACGCTGTAGTGTCTCACCAATTCATTAACAACTAGAGCTATGATTCTCAACCGAGATTCAAATGGCTCTTGAGAGTCTATATAAGATTTTGTTAAAATTTATGTGTAATAAATTGCTTATACTTTTGCAGTATATAAAATACTTAAACATTTTTAATACATTTCCTAAATATTTAATCATAAAAATCCAATGAATAGATTATGCACTCCACTCTATCTTCTCCATTTTCTCCAACTTCTAAACCTTGGGTGGGTGAGACAAGAAAAAAAATTGCTTGCTCATAGACATAACAAAGTAAACTGTAACCATTAGATATCATGAATTCAGAACCTTATACTTTATTAAAATGGTCAGCTGCAATTCTATATGTAGACGAATAGCAGACACATGAACCATCCGTGGTTATTGAGTAACTAGAGATAAATTCATTCTCATTGGTCTTGTTGAAGGTAAGATACTGTGGTCGACCTTTTCCCCCACCGTCTGGAAATTGTTGGTATATCAGATGTAAGTAATGTTAAACACTTCCTTATGGTGTACCAGTTTTAGCAAAAGCTTACCGAGAGCTTACCACAATTTCTTTTTATCTCTTAAGAATCACTGCATTTGAAAGTTATAAAATGTTGGAAGATTTGTCAAAGAAGTTCTAATATATCTAATGTTCACCTCCAGCAAACTAACGTCCAGCGAAATTATACACTGAGAGAAATCATAGTCTGTATTGCTTTTTCTATATGAGGTAATCCTTAGCCGATCACAGAAAATATTGAATCCACAGAAAATTCAGTTGGAAAAAATATGATAAATTATAAATGGCTTGAAACTATTTTCAAAGTCAAACAATGATATAGAATCACGATTTAAAAGAAGAAAATGTGTTCTACAGTAAAAGGTACAATTACAAAATGTAAAACATGATATCTGCATTGAATGAACTTGATCTCTGTAACATAAATGTTCACAATGTGTTGTAAGCCATGACCTGCGGCAGAAATATTCAGTACTTTGCTTTGAGCTCAATGCTGAGAGCAAAACATAACACAACTACAATTCTACGTTTTTCTTTACTTTTGACAAGATACAAGGTCGGTGTTTACAAAGGAGATATAATGTGGATTAATCGAGACCTTACTAAATACTTCTTTGTATTTTACTGACCCTGGAGGAGGGAAATGTAAAGTCAAACTCAGCTTGTTTTAAACTATATATGAAAATATATGTATGCACACATACACACACACACACTATATATATATATATATATATATATATATATATATATATATATGTGTGTGTGTGTGTGTGTGTGTGTGTGTGTATCTCTCTCTCTCTCTCTCTCTCTCTCTCTCTCTCTCTCTATATATATATATATATATATATATATATATATATATATATATATATATATATGCGATGTTTTTTAGGCAAGCACCGTCGATTTTTACAATTCTGTAAATAATAATAATAATAATAGTATTTTATAAGCCTAAGGCTTATGAGCGATCACCGAGCAATCACTAAAGAAAATAGTCTAATAATGGGGCACGTAAGCCTTCGACGGAAAAAAAAGTGTAGGTTTTTTCCCATACGCGTGGGACACGAATACATATCTCTTTTGTTTTTGCGACAAATATGCTACCATTTTCAGCAGCGTACAATCTCGCTTCTTCTCGTCAGATTTAAGAACTACAATTAGTTCGTAGTGTTGATTTCGTAAATACTAAGCTAAATCAAAACTGATTTTAAATTTTGGGACAAGGCCAGCAAGTTCAGGGGAATAGGTAAGTCTATTACATCAACCCCAGTGCTCAACTGGTATTTATTTTATCGACTCCAAGAGAATGAAAAGCAAAGTCGACCCCAGCGGAATTTGAAGTCAGAACATAAAGACGGGCGAAATGCCGCTAAGCATTTAGCCCGGCGTGCATACGATTCTGCCAGCTGGTCACCTCGATTTAAATCAAAATTAAACAGTCCGCCAAGGGCATTGAGGGAAGGTATTTACATTTATCCTACTTATTTCATTTATAAATTCGCAACTATGTTTATATACAAGAAGGTACTGAAAAGTTTCTGGCTTTGAGTAAAAGAAAATACAGGAGGATCAGTTAACTGTGATTTTATTCAAAATGATCCCCTCTCAGATTCACACACTTACTGCAGCGCTCCTTCGTTTTTCTAAGCCCTATAAAAGAACACGCCACACCCTTCATTCCAGGAACTCTTCAGCACACCCTCGTATATCTATCTATCTATCTATCTATCTATCTATCTATCTATCTATCTATCTATCTATATACTTTATTTAAAAGCAGCTTACTCCGGTATCTATCTATCTATCTATCTATCTATCTATCTATCTATCTATATATATATATATATATATATATATATATATATATATATATATATATATTGTTGTACTTGGGGATGGTCATATTGCCAGTTTAGCCAATAAAAACACACGCACTGTATATTTGGTGTTAATTTGCTTCAGTTTTATATTACATTAATCTTAATCTTATTTCGGCCATATATATATATATATATATATATATATATATATATATATATATATATATATATATGATAGATCGCTAACCACTACACACATTTTTTTTTCTCTGCTTGTTTCTCTCTTTGTTTCTTGCTTTGTTTCTTTCTGTGGAAGAGCGTAGGCTCGAAACTTTAGAGACTTTTTCAATTCCCGAGCGTTATACTAATACATCTGTTTGTTGTCTACACCACCCGTCTTCGTCTTTTGTTTTTTGTTTTGTGTGTGAATTCTCCCTATATATATATATATATATATATATATATATATATATATATATATATATATATATATATGCGTGAATGTGTGTGTGTATTCCTTTTTGAGCCCTAGAACTCATATGATAAGTTGTCAGACTTCCGTGCGTATAAATTACCAGGATGACGACATCTCACCAAACGGGATGCCGGTCCGTTGCAAGATCCAAGACGAGCAATTTTAGCGGGAGTGAACTAGTCGAGTACTCCACCGGTACTTTATTTGATCGACCCCGAAGATATGAAAGGCAAAGTTAATCTGAATGGGATTTGAACTCAAAACCTAAAGATACGGGAGGAACATGCTAATAAGCATTTCCTCCGACTTGCTAGCGATTTTACCCGCTCACTATCTTTTAATTATAATTATATGTAATTAATTTCAGAGCGAGGCTTTCAAGTATGTTTTGTTCAGTATGTCTAATTAACGCTATGTTGTGCATAAATATATATTGTTTAATTAAAATTGGTTCCAAATGTTGGTGCAAGACCGGTGATTTATCGACCTCGAAAGGATGAAAGGCTAAGTCTACCTCGGCGGGATTTAAACTCAGAGCGTAAAGACGGATGAAATGCTGCTAAGCATTTTGTGAGGTGTGCTAACGATTCCGCCTGTGGTTAATCAAAATTGCGCATATACGAAGTAAAATCTTTTGCTTTAATGAATAATTCTTGTCAAAGAAAGACAAACTCTGAGATCTATATTCATTTAAACATTGATTGGAATCTTACAATGAGTCTTCTCTTTGGAAAGTAGGGTGATGACCTAGAATATGTTCCTCAGTTATTGGACATCCTCAGCATCACGAAGATCCGTACAAATGAGAGAATAAAGATGCTGAGGGCTTCCACAGATTAGGTAATTTCAAATAACGAATGGGAAAATTTTTCACTAAGTTTTCTTCTGCATAAAGAACATATCTTTATACGAAGCCGATTAACATAACTGAATGTAACAAAAATGTTTAATTAACTAAATTACACCTGTAGATATGAGAAAAAAATAATCAACTTTAATGATTACTTCCTGTCGAGATTTATCTTTTCCTTTATTTCCTCAACCTTGTCCGAAGAAGACTGCTCTTTCTGTAAACGTTGGCTAATAATTTCTGACTAACCA
>NC_142934.1:79657711-79667711 GCF_046866305.1 Octopus bimaculoides | reverse complement strand
TTTTGAAAGCTGCATTCCCTCGCTTTCAGTAAATATGTTGCTTATTCTTTTGGTAGTTTTTGACTTATTTAATCCCTCGAAGCGTGAGGCATTAATACACAGTTAATGCCCTTTTTATATATAAGTATATATATATATATATATATATATATATATATATATACATATATATATATATATATATATATATATATATATATATATATATATATATATATATATATATATATATATATATATATATATATACATATACATACATATATGCATACATATGCATAAATATACATATATATATGTGTATGTGTATATATATATATATATATACATATATATATACATGTATATATATATATATATATATATATATATATATATATATATATATATATATATATATATATATATATATATATATATATACACATATATACATACATATACACACACACATATATATATATATGTTTATATTTATGTGTGTATGCATACATATATATGTATATGTATATGTATATATATTTATATATATATATATATATAGAGATAGATAGATAGATAGATAGATAGATAGATAGATAGATAGATAGATAGATAGAGAAAGAGGAAGAAAGATCCGCGTTATGGCTATCTCTGGTTACAGTATTTCACTCTTACGGAAATTCGGATAAATTTTCAGAATTTAAAAACCACACTTTCTTATTAGTCAAAAATCCACTTCTCGGCGCTTAAGCTAAGATCAAAGTAGTTAATTTGAAAAAGAATCTATAATCATAGTACATACATGTACACATATATACATACGCAACGACACAAGGACACACACATAATAAGAAAAAAACCTTCTCTGAGTAGTAAACGCTGGTATGTATGTATGTATGTATGTATGTATGTATGCACGTATGTATGTATGTATGAGTGCTTGTATGTATATATGTCTGTATATATGTGTGTATGTATGTATGTCTGAATGTATGTCTGAATGTATGTCTGAATGTATGTATGTACGAGTGCTTGTATGTATGTATGTATGTATGCATGCATGAGTGTATACATGTATATACGGGTGTTGCCCTGAAAGCAATACAAAAAGTGGATATAACTTATTTCCTTAACCAACAGGGGCCAAACTAAAAAGCGCTTCAATCTGTACAGCATAAAAATAACTACTGAAGCTGCTCGTACTGCTGTTACAAAGGCTGCTGTTACAATGGCTGCTGTTGATAATCCTGAGTAGCTGAAAAAGTGTAAGTACTTGCTGAAGCGAGATATACACCAGAACAAGTTGTTGATTTTGTTGTTGGCACTCCGTCGCTTACGACGTCGAGGGTTCCAGTTGATCCGATCAACGGAACAGCCTGCTCGTGAAATTAACGTGCAAGTGGCTGAGCACTCGTCAGACACGTGTACCCTTAACGTAGTTCTCGGGGATATTCAGCATGACACAGTGTGACAAGGCTGACCCTTTGAATTATAGGCACAACAGAAACAGGAAGAAACAGTGAGAGAAAGTTGTGGTGGAAGAGTACAGCAGGCTTCGCCACCTTCCCCTGCCGGAGCCTCGTGGAGCTTTAGGTGTTTTCGCTCAATAAACACTCAAAACGCCCGGTCTGGGAATCGAAACAGCGATCCTATGACCGCGAGTCCGCTGCCCTAACCACTGGGCCATTGCGCCTCCATCAGAACAAGTATAAATGTTTAAAACTGCATTCTTCTAGAAGTGAATATGTGTTACACCTTTTATTTCTCGAAAAGAAAAGTTAACAGGATTTAAAGCTTCCAACGATATCCTGATACGTCGAATGGGAGAAAATGCAGCTGTTGATATGAAAATAGAGCCCCCACTGGAGTACTACTTCGAAAACCCAATGGTCTCCACGGGTCATGCAAAATCTAATTTCCTTCTGATTTGTCCCTCATATAAGAAAGCAACGATGACTATGATTCGTTTTGAAAGTGGTTTACAAACTGTTTCCCCAGACATAATATTTCCAACGTGGCATTGCTCTTTTTAGACAATGCAGTTGTGAATTTAAATGAGCTTTGTGATAATGCGAGAGCAGGATATATCCCATAGAATGCAACTTTTATGCTTTAGCCAATGCATCAAAGTGTGATAGATGACTTCAAGGTATATTATCTGAAAGAGCTTTCAGACAACTTATAGAACCTACAGCTAGGAGTTTCCAGTTGTAATGAATACTGTGAATAACCTAGCTGAGTCATGGAATGAAGTGTAAATCTCAACTTTGGGTGGTGCCAGACTGCATCTCTGACTTTACAAGTTCTCCACAAGCAGAAAGTCTACATCAAATTCGGAAACATATTGTGAAACTTGCAAATGATGTAGGGTTTGAAGAAATCGTAGAGGATTATAGTTGCGCTGCTCGTCTCCCATAGAGAAATTTTATCTAAATAGAAACTGATACCATTAAGACATGAGTAAGCTGTCCCCATGATTTGACACCCAAGATTATGGCTAAAGGCCTAGCAGTTGATAAAAAGAAGGTCAGCAAGTTTTTTTTTTTTCTGATAACAGCCCTGATTGTAAACATACCATAAAAATTAGAAAATGAATTTACAAGAACTCGTTTCCTACATTTAACTGTATTAAGTGATGATGTGCTATAAACATCAAACAATTTTGGATAAGCTCTTCGCCTCTCAGGTAGATGTTGATGATAAAGATGGTAATCTATAAGATAGTTAACAGTGTCCCTCCTAGCAGCTCTCATTCCACCTCACTTCACACAACGTCTTTTGTGCTAAGAACGTACCCTGTTAAGATATTACGATTCTTAGTTATTCCCTAATGTATTTCTCTTCAAATATTTCTATGTGCTCATATTGTACTATTTATGTTTAGAAATTTCTATTTTCAAGTGGTACATTGTTCTTTTAAATTGTTATTGTTGTTATTATTTCGAAACTCCGTCGGAAAGCATTATCACTCTATAACGTGAAAATCAATGGGAAAATAAATTTCAGGTTACGGCATATTTATCTGGAAACTTTTACTCTTGTAACACAGAATACATACATACATGCATACATACATACATATGTATATATTTATTATTTCTTTATTGCCCACAAGGGGCTAAACATAGAGGGGACAAACAAGGACAGACAAAGGGATTAAGTCGATTATATCGACCCAGTGCATAACTGGTACTTTATTTATCGACCCCGAAAGGATGAAAGGTGAAGTCGACCTCGGCGGAATTTGAACTCAGAACGTAACGGCAAACGAAATACCGCTAAGCATTTCGCTCGGCATGCTAACGTTTTGCCATCTCGCCGCCTTATATGTATATATTTATAAACAGACATACATTTATATACATATGTATATAAATATATATATATAACTCATAACCACATATATGTATGTTTGTGTGCGTGTGTGTGTTTGTATATATACATATATATATATATATATATATATATATATATATATATATATCGGTGCGAATATATATATAAATATATAAGCAAGAGTCTGTATGTATGTATGTATGTATGTTCGAGTGATGTCCCAAAGGCAACGTAAAAAGTGGACATTTTCGCTATACTGTTGTGTCAAGCCTCGCATTTGTATGTATATACATACATACATACATACATACATACATACATACGTACAGACTCTTGCATATATATTTATATATATATATATATATTCGCACCGAAATATATATATATATTTATATACAAACACACACACGCACACACACATACATATATGTGGTTATGAGTTTGTGTGTGTATGTGCGTACATAGATATGCATAATTATACATTCACTTGTATGTACACACACATGCATGTATCTATGCGTGTTTGTGCGCGCCCGCCTGTGGAAGGGAGAAAAAGGCATTGAGTACATGACTTCGTAAAATAAATACAGTATTGATTATAATTTAATTATAACTTATATTGACAAATTGAAACATATCAGTATATATATATATATATATATATATATATATATATATATATATATATATATATATATATATATATACATGGCACTTCGAGCAAGTGTCTTCTACTATAGCCTCGGACCGACCAAAACCGGTGAGTGGATTTGGTAGACGGAAACTGAAAGAAGCTCGTCGTGTGTAGTATATATATATATATATATATATATATGTGGGGGTGGGGGGTCATTGTATCTGTGTTTGTCTCCCCAACATCGTTTAACAACCGGTGCTGGTGTGCTTACGTCCCCGAAACATAGCGGTTAAGCAAAAGAGTCCGATAGAATAAATACTAGGCTTACAAAGAATAAGCCCTGGGTTCAATTTCTTCGACTAAGGGCGGTGCTCCAGCATGTCCACGGTCAAGTGACTGAAACGTGCAACAGAGTATATATACATATATACAAACATACATACATACATAAATATATATATATATATATATATATATATATATATATATATATATATATATATATATATATATATACATATATATATATATATATATATATATATATATATATAGTCTTTTATTCTTTTATTTGTTTCAGTCATTTGACTGCAGCCATGCTCGATCACAGCCTTTAGTCAAAGAGATCGACCCCAGGACTTATTCTTTGTAAGCCTAATACTTATTTTGTCCGTCTCTTTTGCCGTACCGCTAACTTTCAGGGACGTAAACGTACCAACATCGGTTGTCAAGCGATGGTGTTGGGGGACAAACACACAAACACACAAACATATGTGTATATATATATATATATATATATATATATATATATATATATATATATACTATACTATACACGACGGACTTCTTTCAGTTTCCGTCTATCAAATCCACTCACAAGGCTTTGGTCGGCTCGAGGCTACAGTAGAAGACACTTGCCCAAGGTGCTACGCAGTGGGACTGAACCCATATATATATATATATATATATATATATATATATAGAGAGAGAGAGAGAGAGAGAGAGAGAGAGAGAGAGAAAGAGGGAGAGAGAGAGAGATAGAGAGAGAGAGATAGAAAGAGACAAACAGACAGACAGACAGACAGACAGAGATACGTATATATATATATACATATATATACATACATATATATACATGTGTATATATATATATATGTATATATATGTATGTATATATGCATCTATGTATGTATGTATGTATGTATGTATGTATGTATGCATGTATGGGTGGTGAGTTATGTATATATGAATGAATGTTTTTGTTCTGATTATTTTTGCCACGTGTCTATTTTTGCATTTTCATCACATAAAAAACTGTATATTTTTCGATGTGTGCGTGTGCGTGTGTGTGTGTGCACATGCGCGCGCATTACACACACATACATATACACACCAAAGAAAGATTAATATTCTTTCAAAGAGCCAACCAACGAAAGAAAGAAATAACCAAATAACCATTGAATACGTATATTGCGCCTAATAATGACGAGTTGTCTCCCTTTAGATCCTTATTTACTTTAAACTTGAATAAAATTTGTTTCACAGCGAAGTATAATGCGGAACGATTTCGTTATCAGACATTCTTTATATACAACTCTTCTACCAATACCAGCTCCTCACTTCTATATATCTTTCTTTAACAAACAAACATATATAACAATGTAATGTCATTTCTTCAAGTTACCATATAGATCTTTTAAGACACTAGCTACAAGCTTGTGAATTACCTCCCTTCATTTCTATGCCTTCCAACCTTTATCCCTAAACATTCCGGCACTTTCCGCTGCTTTCAGCTTCTCGCATTGTTGATATATTTCATCACACTAGGACACATCGTTGTAGGTTCTTACACAAAGGTGAATCTAAATAATTTATTTCTCTTTATAACAAATGAACTGAGGACGAAGTTTGACCAAAGGGAGAAGGATTTTATCAATAACATTTGCACAGTACAATTCACGGCGACCGAGATTTGAGACTCAAATGGTCACGATTTTAGTTCGACTATAACTTATATATGATGTACAAAGTAGGAGTTATATGTGGTCGCTCGACTTCCTAGAAATAGTAGCCAAATTTTTTGTAAATTATATTCTTCTGACTAAGGAAAATAAATAAATACATCATGTAATGTCTTGTTCTTATTCAGACACGAGATGCTTCTGGCTGGATTGCTTTGAATAATAAGACTACCGGCTCAAACATGACTGTGTAGTTAAAAAAGCTCACATTCCAGACACGTGGTTTCTTGTTCAGTGCCACGGCGTGGAACCTTGGGCAAGTCATTCCTACAACAACCCCTCCGGCCGACTAAAAACCTCGTGAGTGAACTTGGTAGTCGGAGACTGTGAAGTAGCATACACACATACACACACACACACACACACACACACACACACACACACACACACACACACACACGAATATACAGAGAGAAAGAAAGAGAGATGTGTGTGTGTGGGGGGGGGGGGGTTGCATTGTGTTTATTACCCCATCCCCGTTGCTTTACAACTAGTGTTGGTTTGTTTTACGTTCCTTTAACTTATCAGTTCTGCAGAAGAAACCGATAGAATAAGAACCAGAATTATAAATAACTACTGGAGTCGATTGATTCCACTAAACCCTGCAAGGCAGAGCACCAGCATGGGCGCCGTACAATAACTGAAATATGCAAACGATAAAGACAGAATCTGACAAACAACAACAACAGCTGCATAATTTAAGTATCTTTGTAGTATTATGAGGTTATGATTCTTCCTTAAGATACCGTACTGGGGTACGTGAACTAAAAATAGTTTTATTTCATAAGATATTGTATCGACATAAACGATAGATAAATAACTTCATCAAAGTTTAAACCAGTGGTTCTTAGACAGGGTTCATGTGACTCCTGGTGTTCCCTATAAGAATTTTGGGGGTCCACGCAAACAAACAGGATTCGAAAACAATCGAACGAATCAAAGTAAATATCACAAATAACCAGACAATTATTTACAATCGTAACACTCTTTTCTACTCTGGGCACAAGGCCCGAAATTTTGGGGGAGGGAGCCAGTCGATTAGATCTACCCCAGTACACAGCTGGTACTTAATTTATCGATCTCGAAAGGATGAAAAGCGAAGTCGATCTCGGCGGAATTTGAACTCAGAACGTAAAAACAGACGAAATACCGCTAAGCATTTCGCCCGGCGTGCTAACGTTTCTTATTTCCTTATTGCCTACAAGGAGCTAAACATAGAGGGGACAAATAAGGACAGACAAAGGGATTAAGTCGATTATATCGATCCCAGTGCGTAACTAGTACTTATGTAATCGAACCCGAAAAGGATAAAAGGCAAAGTCGACCTCGGCGGAATTTGAACTCAGAACGTAAAGACAGACGAAATACTGCTAAGCATTTCGCCCGGCGTGCTAACGTTTCTGCCAGCTCGCCGCCTTACAGTCGTAAAACTTTGACACTCTACACACAGGAACAGTGTCCCTGGTCACACTAAAAGCCTTTAATATATAATGTGTGTTGTTATTGTGGCATTGAAAGCGCGCGACGTAGTAGTTAGCGTGTGGCATTCGCGATCGCAAGACCGAGCGGTACATTGCGTTTTTGAGCAAGGCATGTTTCTCCAGTTCCCTCAGTTGCTAATGAGTAACCCTGCATAGGACTGGCGTCTCGTCGATGGAGAGTGTCGTAACTTCTCTCACTTATTCATCATAAAAAAAAACCAGATAATTAGTTCTATGTGGGTTATGACTTGTGACAGTGATGTATAAGAATTGATGATGATGATGATAATGAGGTTCATGTAGAAACTTTGTGAAATAAAGTTTAGATGCCAGCATCTGCATACTGAATAATGAATGCTATCATTACATGATTGCATTTAAGTTTTTTTTTTTTTTTTTTTTTTTTTTTTGTTAGCAGCAAGGTGTTGGGTTTGGTTCGAGCAGCACTCTTTTCGTTGAAATATGCACGTTTCGACTTCACCCACCTGTGTATTACATCAATATTCACGCGTATATAAAATATACATACATATATATATATATATATATATATATATATATATATATGTGTGTGTGTGTGTGTGTGTGTGTGTGTGTGTGTGTGTGTGTGTGTGTGTGTGTGTGTGTGTGTGTGATTGTGTGTGTGTGTGTATGTGTGTGTGTTTGAGTGTGTGTGTGTGTGTCTATGTATATATATATATATATATATATATATATGCATATACATATATATATATATGTATATGCAAACCCTATACAATTATGTTAACTAACAGACTAATCTTTAGAACGATTCATGGTAGTTACAAGCATCAACTATGAACTATGTCACCCTGTCAGATAAAAACCGTGTACATATTTTACAAGTATAAAATACCAAATACTGTTACGTGTTTTGTATTCTGCACGCCACGCATCGTGTGGTATGATATCCCGTGTCTTACCGCGGAGGATGTAGGAGTGAACTCTGGGACGTACTTCTGATCCCGAAACTTTTGTTTCCATGACGTGTTTTACAGCGCTTATACATTCTATACTATATCTATCTACATATACATTAGTATGTATTTATGTAAAGTTATGTATGTATAAACCCATACACACATAAACAACCCCTCACATACACAGACAGATATTCTTTGTAAGAATAGTACCTATTCGATCGGTTCTTTTGCCGAACTGCTAAGTTACGGGGACGTAAACACGCCAGCATCGGTTGTCAAGCGATGCTGGTGGACACACACACACACACACACACACACACACACACACACACACACACACACACACACACATACACACACACACACATATATATATATATATATATATATATATATACATATATACGACGGGCTTCTTTCAGTTTCTGTCTACCAAATCCACTCACAAGGCTTTGGTCCGCCCGAAGCTATAGTAGAAGGCACTTGCCCAAGGTGCCACGCAGTAGGACTGAACCCGGAACCATGTGGTTCGTAAGCAAGCTACTTACCACATGTATGTATGTATGTACATACACATATAGGTATTCCGCACACAGATGTGATGTTCTATACTAAATGTCATCCAGTCGTCCAGTATTATATTCTAATGCATCAGCCAAGACACTTTGCCTTTATTCTGAATATACACCTCCGTCCATAAGACTTTTTAAAGTGTCTGAAGAACTATAAAAGATCAAAGATATACTATATGGTGTATTGACGTGTTACATTAGAAGAAAACACACACACACGCAAACATATACATGCAGCTACCTATTTATCGATATATATATATATATATATATATATATATATATATATATATATATATATATATATATATATATATATATATATATATATATATATATATGTATATATATATATTCACACATACATAGCATATTTCATATAAAGATTATCAAATACTTATAACATACACTGTACAAAAAGATAACATACACTGAACATACAGATAACATACATAAAAGAATAAGTGTGTATGTGTATTTTGCATTGCGTTACCCACACACTGTAACTACGTTAGAATAATAGAATACTCATTGGTATAGCTTATTCTATAATTTCATTACTAAATCAATACTATAATTCCAAACATTTGACATCAGCCTGCAGACAATAGAATGAGCCAATCATGCAATGATATGCAGTCTAAAGATGAAGGTAAAGAAAAGAAAAGTTAATACAACGTCGCATTGAAAGTGAAAGTGAAAGTAAAAGTAAAATTGATTTTTACAGTGATAACTTTCCATAATATACCTCGAATAGAGTTAAACCAGTTCAGGATTCCTAACAACATTACTGGCTACCATGCATGATAGAAATTTACATTGTAATATAAAAGACAAAAATAAAATATGTAAAAGTAATAAGAAAATACTTCAATCGTTGTTCATTTTTATCATCGAAGTTTGAAAAGACCAACAAAAGTATATGTATGTATGTGTGTGTGTGTATCTATGTGTATGCATATCTCTCTCTCTCTCTCTCTCTCTCTATATATATATATATATATATATATATATATATATATATATA
>NC_142934.1:79637711-79640211 GCF_046866305.1 Octopus bimaculoides | reverse complement strand
GGGGAGAAGAAAAGGGAAAGTGTTAGAGGTCGTAGGGGTGAAGTAGAGTTATAATTGGATTTATTCAGCCATGAACAGAGCTGACCATTGCAAGATACAGTTCGGACAGTAGAAGCAAGTTTCACTCCTGGGGACATCCGACTGTCGTATACAACTGCAAATGTTGTTAATGTTATTGATATATTTTTAAGAAAAAGTCAATGTGGTGTGAATAGTGTTAGAATAAACTAATACAGGTAAGTTCACAGTGAGTTGTGTCCGAGTGCGCGGTTTCGATTCCAGAATGAACTAATTTCGTTTAGTTGATTGGAAAAGGTCTTAATAACATCGATTTTTAAAATAAGTCTCAAAGTAAATGAGAATTGTAAACTGAAAAATAAGATTTTAATGCGTCGAGCACATATCCCTGCACACACACACACGCACACATATATATGCATACATGTATATAGATGTATATATACTCATATATATACATGTGAACATATGGATGTGAAACAACGTGGAGAAAATAGCACCTTAAACGCTAATGGTAGAATAAAACAATATTTTATAGAAACTGGAAAGACATCACAAATCGGTTACGTGAAATTAGCAGCTTGTGAAGCCTTTTCAACTTCAATACTTAAATAGATAGATAGATAATATATAAAGAACTAAACGAGGTTGTGTTTTCCAAAATGGAGGTGAACATTTTTTTCTATATGATAGGCTTGAAAATCTGTTAAGACACTAGCGTATCTTCTTACTTCTCTTAACATGAATCCAATAGTACCCTTACTTAATTCACTAATAAAGAAATTATATAAACCAATAGGGTGATGAGCACTCATTTTCATCGTTCGACATTTACGTATATATATATATATATATATATATATATATATATACAAAGGATATATAAGCATATGCATGTATATACTCATATATGTACATACCTACATCTACATGACGAGTACAGGACGTTAGAAAAATGAACTACAACAACGGAACGAACACATAGGAAAACAAACAAGCCACTTGTGGAACTATTCCTTCATCAGCTGCCTCTATGTATGTATGTATGTATGTATGTATGTACGTATGTATGTATTTGCGTGTCTGTGTTTGTTCCCTCACCATCGCTTGACAACCGATGTTGGCGTCTTTACCAAGGGGTTCGACCAAAGAGACCTATAGAATAAGTACTAGGCTTACAAAGTATAAGTCCTGGGGTCGATTTGTTCGACTAAAGGCGGTGCTCCAGCATGGCCACACTCAAATGACTGAAACAAGTAAAAGAATAAAAGAATAAAAAAAGAAGGAATATTTCTAAAACGCTAATTCCTTCAAGAATTTGAAATAATATACAAATGAGTTTTAAGAGAATGAAATAAGATTTTCAAAAAAAAATTGCAATAATAGACCGTTATTTTTTAATGATTTAGTGACAGGAAGGAAGGGTAGCGTTCCTTAGTATTTTCCAGAGTCTCCAATACTAGTTGGGCAAAGAAAAAAATGCTTTCTTTGCACCGGAGACTTGGTCGAATGCAACAGGAGGAACCCATTAAGGACGCTAGCGGAACAAGTGGTCGCTATAGATCGGGCGACAGATTAAGCCGAAACACACACACACACACACACACACAAACACACACACACACATTCCTTTTATTTGTTTCAGTCATTTGACTGTGGCCATGCTGGAGCACCACCTTGAATGGTCTCAGTCGAAGAAATCGACCCCACGACTTATTTTTTTAAAGCCCAGTACTTATTGCATTGGTCAAATTTGCCGAACCGTTAAGTTACGGGGACATAAAGACATCAACACTGGTTGTCAAGTGGTGATGGAGGTATAAGCACAGACACAAAGACACACATACACAGATATATACACACACGCACACATACATACATACATACATGCATACATACATACATACATACATACATACATACATACATACATACATATTTACGTATATACATGAGGTTGCTGAAATGTTTCGGACCACTCCTGTATCTTGTCTTGCTCCGTTTCTTCAAGCCTTCAATGCGTTGTTGCGTATGGTGTCCCTGAGAGAATCCCATCTCAGCCTAGTACTTGTACAGAGCTTTTCCAACAACCTGTTGAACACTATCGTTTTGACTGGATGTTGTGTCATAGTGATATCAATGCGCTGGTTTCGTGGTGGCTGGCACCATGCACGTCGTCTTCCTTTGAAGACCCATATCTCAGTCGGCACTTTGGAAGGGCTGTGCCATCAGCCCTTTCCTAAAGTGTTTTGCTTGTATAGTTGGTTCTAGTGCTTAAGGTGGGGAGATTTCCAAGACACTACAAAGGGTTTATTTTGAAGTAACTATTGGAGACACAGCCCATAAAGTATCTCAATCAATTGGCTAGGATTCGTGATCTCAACTCAATCTGGCATTGAAGTCGACAAACAGCAGTAGCTATTGCTAGTTTCGTATTGCACGAGTTGTCTTTGAGGATTTTTCATAGAATTCGTCCTTTGTG
>NC_142934.1:79625211-79632711 GCF_046866305.1 Octopus bimaculoides | reverse complement strand
TGGCTTGGGGTCCCCTTGGAAACAAGGGTACCTCCTAAATGACATAAAGTCACATAAACTAGAAATCATAGCCATAAGCGAGACCAGACTCCATGATACGCGGGCCCTATCGTCCATGTTTGGCAGACAGTTTAACATTTATTTTTCTCCCTGTCTGCCGAGAATGGGCGGTAGTGGCACGGCGGTACTCTTTCGCAAGAGTCTGGATCTCGAAGTAAAGACAGTATTCATAGACCCGGAGGGTAGATTGGTTGTTCTGGATGTCGATGGCAGCGATGGGTGTGCTTTTCGACTCATATCAGTATACGCACCACCTTTAACAGGTAGGCCGGATTTCTTTCGACGTCTAGAAGTATTCCTAGGAACGTCTCGTCCTTTACTTTTAGTGGGGGATTGGAATGCTACCTTGGACACGCATCTAGACTATGTTGGCAGAGATAGGAATAGACGGGGATGCAAATGCCTCAAAGACCTGCTCAGACGCTTTCAACTGTCTGACAGGTACCGACTCGATTACCCGAATGCGCCAATGTGGACATGGACAAACCGCATCGGGTCGTCGAGATCGTATCTAGATAGAATACTGTGTAGGAGAGTAGATAGAGATAGCATAGGGTGTCCACAATTTCACATAGTCAGCTACACGGATCACAAACTTGTGACGTGTACGCTAGACTTAGATAAGACACATAGGCAGGGCTCCGGTTACTGGAAACTAAACGCGTCTTTCCCGTCGAGACCAGTTTTCAAAGACCGGATTAGCACGTTAGTAAAGAGGGCTTTGACAGGAGCCATCATCAATAACAAATGGTGGTTTGCCCTCAAGAGAGCAATAAAAGCAGAAGCGGTTAGGTATAGCAAAGCACTAGCCATAGACAGAAACAGAGTAGAGGGTGAACTAGTTAAGAAGCTAGAAGAGGCAATTAGAAGTGGCATCGCATCCGACGTTTTGGCGGCGAGGTTGGCCCTTGACCAACACTTCAACGCCAAACACGAAGGGTGCGTTGTCAGGGCTAGGATGCGTGCTCTAAGAAACGAAGGTGTTGGAGCCGCACGAGAGGCCCGGGTGGCGGAGGCGCAACAGGGCAACAAAGCCACCATTCGGTCTCTGGTGGACGAACAGGGGCGCGAACTGCTCGAGCCAAGCAAAATGTGTGAGGCCTTTCAGCGGCACTTTGCTCGACTGTTTGGGACGAATGGCGAGCGAGAACGCAGGGTGGACTTCAGTGCCTACCTGCACAGCCTGCCACGACTCTCGGCAAGAGAGGCGGAGTGCTGCGAAGGTGCCATCACGGCGGCGGAAGTGAGGGACGCGATGGCGGGATGCTCGAGGGACAAATCTCCGGGTTTGGATGGTCTGCCCTACGAGCTTTACAACTGTAAGCCAGACTTGTTTGGAGACGTCTTGGTGGCGGTGTACTGCAACTGGCAGCAAAACGGGAGCATTCCCGGTTTTGTGAGTCGAGGAGCCGTAACGCTGCTGAAGAAAGATCCAAACAAGGGGGACGTCATAGATAACTTTAGGCCCATCACTCTGCTCAATGCAGACTTGAAAATTTTGGCCAAGGTGTTAGCCAAGCG
Organism: Octopus bimaculoides; assembly: GCF_046866305.1. Classification (NCBI taxonomy): domain Eukaryota; kingdom Metazoa; phylum Mollusca; class Cephalopoda; order Octopoda; family Octopodidae; genus Octopus; species Octopus bimaculoides. The sequence continues at coordinate 79,631,130 of NC_142934.1, read as the reverse complement.
GTTGGCGCTTGTCATCGAGAAACTGATCGGCAAGGCGCAAACGTGCGCGGTGCCGGGCAGGAGCATCCATGACAACCTCCATCTGATGCGCTACATCATAGAGAGGGTAGTTAAGGAACCTGGCATGGGTGGGGCCCTGATCAATTTAGATCAATCGAAAGCTTTCGATAGGGTAGACCATCAATACTTGGAGGCTGTCCTCATAGCAGCCGGCTTCGGTCCCATTTTCCGCGGCTGGATGGCTGCCTTGTACAGAGGCATCCGTTCGGTAGTTCGCGTCAATGGGCATCTATCAAGACCCTTCGACATTGCACGTTCGGTCCGTCAGGGATGCCCCCTCTCGTCGCTTCTGTACGTGTTGACTCTCGAGCCACTACTGCGGAAGCTGGCGACGCTGAGGGGCATCCCGCGAGAGTTGGGATGCGGGACGAGCGTGTCGGCATACGCGGACGACGTCACCGTCATAGTGTCTAGCCAAAAGCACATCGAGCTTGTCGGCGAGACACTGAGAGACTACGAAGCGGTAACGGGAGCGAAAATCAACCGGGATAAGTCAGTGGGCTTGCGGCTCGGCACCTGGAGAAGCAACCCCATGCCGTCAAGTAGCGCCTCCGTCGTGGGACGTTGGACTGACGGTCCGGTTGAGATGCTCGGGGTCTGGTTTGGTCCAGACCTCCAAACGGAGAAGAACTGGGACGAGATAACGAGAAGGGTGGCCACTCTAGCCTGGCAATGGGCCGAGAGGAAGCTTTCCCTGAAAGGTCGGGCGGAGGTGGCGAACACGTACATCGCGTCCGTCATCTACTACCGCCTGACCGTCGTTCCTTGTCCCGACCCTACCATCACCAAACTGGAGCGCATCCTCTTCCGCTTCTTGTGGAAAGGAAGCGTTCCGATGGTTAGGCGATCCGTTTGCTGCCAACACCCGTTAAAAGGAGGACTGGGCATGCCGTGGTTGATGATGCGCAGACACGCGCTGAGACTGCGACATCTCCGGCTCTACGTAGACAGCGGTGAACAGGTGTGGTCACCGTTTGTGCGGCGCGCTTTCCCGCAGCTCGTCTCCATGACCGAACTGCAGTCATGGATCAAGAAGAGGCCGAGGAAGGGCGAATGGCACCGCGAGTGTCGCGCTGCTCTTCGGCAACTCCAACAACCCGGGTCAACCTTGAGCGACTGCATCACAACTAACGCATTCTATAGTGGATTAGTGGAGGGAAGGTACGACGACGATCTCGGGGCGAACCTGGGCGTCGACGAGGAATACCTGACCCGCCTGTTTAAGACGACCTTCGGGCCGGGACCTATGGACAACTTCCAGAGATCCCTGGCCTGGCAGTGCTATCGAGAAGCACTACCCGTTCGGGATAAGCTCTACAGGCATGGCTCGAGAAACACGGGGCCGACCTGTCCGAGATGCCGGCAGAGCGACGAAACCGTTCTGCACGCACTCGTACAGTGTCCCACCATTTCCGAGCTGTGGGCTTACGTCGAACAACTGCTATCGCGTGTGGGACGAGTCGGTCTATCAGCCGAGTCTATCGTGAATATTGTCGCGCCTCCTTCCTTTAAACGGGAAGGAAGAGCTATTTTCATCGTACTTGTGGCTATGGCGAAAGAATGTGTATGGTGGACGCGTCTGAAAGGTCTAGAGACAAAGACTTTCCTCTCTGGGCAATCTCTCATCAACTTCTTCAAGTATCACCTGAAGAGGAAGTTGAGAGTAGAAAGGGAAGTCTTGTCTAGTGAATGCTTCAAAAAAAGATGGGTGAATGTAGCAAGGATGGCACGTGTGAACGACGGAGCCATCTTGAGCATAACCCTATGAACAAGAAAAAAAAATAAAACAAAAAGGCAAAATAGAGTCACTTACTGTTATAGTTTCTTCAATGAGAATATTGACCAAGGTTACCGTGGTCTTTTCCGTGGGCTTTTCCTTCCACGGCTAAACCTAAACTGTCCTCCCCTCTTTTTACACGAGAACATTACTGTGTGATACACGATCCCTATTGATCGGCCTTTCCTTTTCTTTTTTTTTCGATCCCTTTTGATCGAACTGCCCCTTTTTCCCTTCCTACGATCCCTTTTGATCGACACCACCAATTTTTTTTTTTTTTTTTTTTTTTTTTTTTTTTTCCTTCCTTCCCCCTCCCAAAAAGAAAAGCTCTACATTGTATTTGTCCCATCTTCGTTGAGCCCTGTGTGGCTAATAAAAGAAATGTATCTATCTAGCTATCTATCTTTTCTCATCTCATTTCAGCCCACATTGTCACAATTTCTCAATATAACATCTGAAGTTGTTTGAAACAACGAACATTGAGAGAATCATTAAGTTGATTTCTTTGAAATCGGGAGATGAAAAATGGTAGCTCGATACGTCAGTAAATTGATCGGTAGCTTCAGGGAAGTCATGCCCGCGACTTGGTTTCAATTCCCGGTTATAGCCATTTCAATTAAATTGTCTTTGATATCCTTGGCAAAAGCTGATATTTTCGAAAAAATAATGAAGGAAAATAAAACAAGGTGTTTTATTTATCCTCGATCTTTTGTTTCGTCATTTGGCTGCGGCCATGATGGGGCACTGACTTGAAGCCTTCAGGTCGAAGAAATCGGCCATAGTACTTATTTTTTACTAGTCTAGTGCTTATCCTATTGATTTTCTTTGTTGAATTATGTCAAGGGGACGTAAACCAACCGACATCGGTTGTCAAGCGGTGCAGGAGGACGAATGCAGGCACAGAAGCACTGATACCACACACACATACGCACACATCTAGCTATCTATTCAACTCATTATATATGTATATATATATATATATATATATGTGTGTGTGTGTGTGTGTGTGTGTGTGTGTGTGTGTAATATATATATATATATATATATATATATATACACACATGTGAAGGTGCATGGCTTAGTGGCAAAGATCTTGCACTCACGATTGCGCGATCGTGGGTTCGATTCCCGGGCCGGTCGTTGCGTTGTGTTCTTGAGCAAAGCACTTCATTTCTCGTTGCTCTGCGATCATTGCTATATCTGACATGTGGCACTTGCTGCACCTGTACAGGTAATGTCGATCTGATGGAGGGAATGAGCTTATGTGTACACAAACATTTCATCACTATAAACAAATCATGTGCGGTTGTTCAGTAAGAAATTCTCGAACCTCATAGTCCTCTAACGACGGGAGAGTCCATCATATATATATATATATATATATATATATATATATATATATATATATATATATAGATAGATAGATAGATAGATAGATAGATAGATAGATAGATAGATAGATAGATAGATATACATGCATATATATGTACACGCAGACACGACAGAAGTAAATAGACACCCTTATAATCGTTAAAATTTCTCGAAATCTGGAATTATACATTCAAATTATTTATTAATTATTATAATGTGAATATCTTCTATTTAGTAGACATGCCCTTTACATTTTACAATGCAAGGATCCTATTAGGCATGCTACTGATTAGATGATGTATACTCTCTTGAAGAATTTCTTGCCAAGTTTCATGCAGTAATCTCAAAAGATTTGGCTTTGAGAATGCTTTCTGTTTCTTTTTACGAGTGTCCTGACCATTATGCCACAGAGGTGTTCATATCTGCCGACTGGCTTCGCCATAGTAGCTTTTTAATGCTCTTCTAACTAATCTTTTTTTTTTTTTTTTTTGTTTTTTTAGCCCTGTGACAAGGAGCCCATCGTCCATGAATAAAAGGTCTTCTTTAATCATTTTAACTTTGGAGAAGATTGGAAGGAATCCTTTCCGCAATATGGACACATATTTATAGGAGTTTATGTTTCAGTCACACTCTACCAGCTCTGATCAACCATCGCTCCAAATTACTTCCCAAACCATCACATAATAGCCGCCATGTTTCATTGTTGGCTGCAGTCTTTTCAGATCAATTCTTGAACACGGACTCCAGACCAACTCTCGACCACTGTCAGAAAATACAGTAAATCTGAACTCATCAGAGAATATGACAGTGTCCCAAACTACTAGTGGCCTTTCCACCATCTCACTGACCCAATGTGTTCTCCGCTTGATATTAGCTTATTGAAGAAGTGGCTTCCTTCTTGCCGCTCTGCTTTAGTGGCCAAATTTGTGGAGATACCTGACAGCTGTTCTAGGATTAAAATCGACTTGTTCTGCTATGTCAGAGGCCTTGCAAAGAGGATTATCCTCCACACTTCTCTGGTGGCAGAGTTGTCTTTCTTATTGTTGTTGTTGTCGTCGTTGTTTTCATTGTTGTTGTTGTGGTTGTTGTTGGTGGTGGTGGTGTTGTTGTTGTTGGTGGTGGTGGTAGTGGTGGTTGTGGTGGTTATGAGTATGGTGGTGGCGGGTATGGAGGCGGTCATCGTCGTCATCGTCATGATAATGGTGATCGGGATGGTTGTAGCGCTCTGCCTCAGCAGTAACGTTCTCTCCCACCACCATCACACATACAAACAGTTTCCACCTTTTTTTTTTTTTCTATTACCAGCTTTAGTAGAACCGAGGTTATGGCAGAAGGCACTCGCCCAAAGTATTGCACAGAGCAACTAATTGAACCCGAAACCACGTAGTTTGTTAAACGAACTTCTTAACCACACAGCCATACCTGCGAGGGAGATTTGATTACTATTTCTACCAAGTCGTTGTAGTAGGCAGAAGCCTCCTTCATTCTTAATGATCTGTTGTTGTCGTAACCTGTTTACGAATTTATTGAAACGGAGGCCATTTTATCGACGTATCAAGAACCACGTGACCATATCATCATTCATCGTAGAGTCCAACCACAGAACAGTAGATTACTATGTCCTTTCTCTCTTTCTCTATTGTTTCTAATTCTGCCTTCTACAGACAGTTCCGTAGGCAGTGTAGTTAATATTATCACACAAGGTTTCAATTCATTTGCTATGCGTTGTTTGTGTTACGTATACAAAGGACGGAATATATTATAGGATATATACATAAGCATGGACGCGTTTATTATTACAGAGTATTCTATTTTATGAGGAATCTTAATACATGTATATTAAATAGTAGATATTTAATGAGTTTTCCTGCTGGTAATTGTCTCTTTTTTATTATGTTAACTAATACATTGAAATGCTTCTTAGCCGCTAGCTTTAATTAGTCGACTTGAAAATGTTGTGTTATGTAATTTCTGTTTACATCAAGATAACAATATACTCATTTACGTTTCCTCAGTCTTTTGTACTAAATTTCTAGATAAGAAGCAATTGTTTATCATCTTGGTTTTGTTCTTCTGTAGCCTCGAGTCAGCCCTGATTGAGAAGAGAAGACATGATGATGAAAGGCCTTCCAGGATTGACCATCCCGTCTTTGTTGTATATCAGGAATTACATTATCCAAAATGTGCTTCATTTTCTGTTTTCGTTTATAAAATTTGAGTCAAATTTGGTTTCTATTTCTGGCACGTCGTGCGGCTACGTAGAAGCTCTTTCAACGTTACGTTTATTGTCGATGTCGTCGCTATTGTTGTTGTTGTTGTTGTTGTTGGTATTGTTGTTGTTCAAAATGTGCTTCATTTCTTTTTACTATAAGTGCAAGGAGTGATTCGAGGAAGATTTGGTTTCCATTTCTAGTAAGTCAAACAGCTACGCAGAGCTTCCTTCAAAATCAAGTTGTTCAAAATATGCTTCATATTTCATAATTGCAAATAATGATTTCAGGGTGATTTGATTTCTATTTCTAGTAAGTCTAGCGGTTACGTAGAGGCTAGATCAACGTATTTTTGTTGCTGTTGTTGTTGTTGCTGCTGTGAAGGTGCATGGCTTAGTGGTTAGCGTATTAGGCTCACGATCGTAATTTCGTGACTTCGATTCCTGGCAGAACGTTATATCCTTGAGCAAGACTATTTCATATTAGCTCCACTCCACTCAG
>NC_142934.1:79600211-79622711 GCF_046866305.1 Octopus bimaculoides | reverse complement strand
CTTTCTTAATCCCAAAAGTTTTCTCACTTTGTTAGCAACTGGCGTGAACTCCATTAAGAACTCCAATAAATCGCAAAGAAAACTATACACACATACATACATGCATACATACATACATACATACATACATACATACATACATACATACAAACATACACAGACATATATGTAATGGTAATAATAATAATAATAATAATAATAATAATAATAATAATTCTAATAATAATAATAATAATAATAATAATAATAATAATAATAATAATACTGACAATAATAATAATAAATGGATGGATCTCGGTCACAATTTCTCATCATAGGTTGTCAGTTGTTCGATCATTTGAACTACAAAGCTAATTGAATTTGCGTGCAAGAGACCGAATATTCTATCGATGCGTATAACTCTCAGGCAGAATCAACATGATGGATTATGACAAGGCTGAATCTTTTAATTGGCTTGCAGGTATTATTCGTAACAGGTAAATACAACCTCGTTACATTTAATTACAATAAGAAAAATAGACAATTCCACTTCATTATGCTTTACACTTACGAAGTTTCCCCTCCGACATTAGGTTTCGTATATGACCGTCTACGAAATTGTTAATAGGTCGCTACTTGAGTCACAATTTTGCTGCGGGAAAATACGAGAGGCGACACAAATATATCACAGCGAGAGAAAATGCGTCGGATGAACGAAAAGAAATATCTCCGCTGTATCATCCAAATTTTGGAGCAAAGATTAATGGCTCATTATCCGATGTCATGGTGATACCTACTATTGATGATCGGCGTTAGTTCTTCGACATATCTGTAACCACAACTCTTTCAGTCAATGCTCGAGTCTATTAACCCATCATCGCTTATCATTAAACCGAGTTTAGGAGAAATACTGAATCTAGGCTCTACAGTCTGTGTCTGGGAGAAAAACACGACAACCTCAACGTGGCCTCCCTTATGAGTTTGTAATTGAATTGAGTGAAAATAATGATTTTACTATATATAAGGACAACACATAATAATTATTCAACACATATAAGAGTGTCAAGTAAGCTATCTTGAGGGTTTCACTCACTTTTCGTCTCATTGTCCCCACACACGCGCGAGAGGGCGAATGCCCACCCACATACCAACACACACACACAAGCAAGCATACATACGTACATCCATCCATCCATCCATCCATCCATCCATACATACATACATACATACATACATGCATACATACATACATACATACATACATACATACATACATACATACATACATATATGAGTATAAACATATATAGGTATATGTCTACACAGATATATAAACACATATGTGTATGTATGTGTGAGGTGGGAGAGAGGGGGGAAAAGAGAGAGAACCTCGTGACTAGAATTTTACGCCGCTACAATCCTTATGGAAGAACTGTCACATGTTCATTTATATCCGTTGCTATAGGTGTTGTATCTTCTGTCGATAGATTGATTGACGAAAACGCACTTACGCGAATGTTATAATAGTTTTCGCCTGAAGATCACACCTATGTGAAACGCGTGCCTCGACGTAATTTGTTTAATTTACGTAGACATAAAGTCACAGAAAGTTCATATAGGCCTTTGCACACACATACACCCGCAGACACCCCCCACACACACACGCACATATATGTACTAAACTGTTTTCTTCTAATAAGTTCCGCATAAAACAAGGCACTCAATACATGGTGTTACGTTGGTGAACAAAACTGCCAATTGGTGATTCAATAACTATGACGCAAATTATCTGCATACAGAAGAATATTGTACTATCACCATATTAAACATATGCGTGTGTGCGTCTGTGTGTATGTGTGTTTGTATATATATATATATATATATATATATATATATATGCCAGAGTAAGCACGTAAATGTGAAACAAGGTGGCAAAAATGGTACTTGAATAGCGGAGGTAGAGTAATATACTTTATTAATGAAGCTGCGGTACTGTAAATCCTCGAGTATAATCCGCACTTTTTTCCCAAAATTTAAAGGTCAAAATTTCTAGTGCGTATTATATACGAGGTTAAGAATAAAAACTATTTACTAAGTAAAATTTTCTAAGTGATAAATATATAAAGGCAATTTACGTAATATTTATTTGTCACTGACGTTATTACTGCTATTTCTTTATTTTCTGCAAACAAAGTGCACAAAAAAGCTACATGCTTGCATTATGTTATATATACAATAATAATAAAGGACGTTACCGTACGTTTACAAACCAAGGACATTATACAGACCTCCTTGACTCAAGTTAGAGAAGGGGTGCGTATTATACACAAGGTTTAGGTTTTTCAGAGGTACAGCCCCCTAAAAATCCCCTGCGCATTATACTCAAGGCTCGACTATACTCGAGGATTTACGGTATATATATATATATATATATATATATATATATATATATATATATATATATATATATTGAAATATAATTTTAAATATATGATATTATATGAAGGTGCATGGCTTAATGGTTAGAGAGTTGCATGCAAGATCGTGATTTCAAATCCTTGACCGGGTGGTGCGTTGTGTTTTTAAGCAAAACACTTCATGTCACTTACCTCTGCGATCACTTCCACAGCTGACGTATGGTACACCGTACATCTGCTCAGTCAACGTGGATTTGATGGAGGGAGTGAGCTAATGTACTGCACATACCTTTGATCACTATAAGCAAATCATCTGTGCAGGTCGTTCGGCAGAAGCTGATCTCTCATACGTCGGGAGAGTCCATCATTATATACATATGTGCATGCGTGCATGTGTGTACATACATGTATGCATATATATATATATATATATATATACTTATAAGTGGATGCATCACATTGCATTATTTACAGATGAAACATTGGCCCTGTTGGAGTCATTTGTCATTTCCATATCTAAGCATTATATTTTGCAGTAGGGGTTCTGAATGTGAGGGGAAGATGCGAGACAACCACCCAAAATGGCCGTGCAAAAGTTTTCAGCCACCTCACAAAAACCAATTATGATACAGTGTTTTAAAACAGAAAAATGTCTATGATGAGAATTTATTACGTAATTCATTGGTTTATGTGAGGTGGCCGAAGACTTTTGCACGGCCATTTTTGGTGGACGTCTCGTATCTTCCCTTCTCATTCAGAACCCCTACTGCAAAATATAATGAATAGGTATGGAAATGACTCTAACAGACCCAATGTTTCATCTGTAAAAAATGCAATGTGACACATCCACTTATAATATAAGTTGGCAATTGGTGAAAATTTACAATAGTTTAAAATGGCCGAAGACTTGTTCATGATAATGTATATATATATATATATATATATATATATATATATATATATATATATATATATATATATATATATACATATATATATGTATATATATATATATATATATATATATATATATATATATATATGCATATATATATATATATATATATGTATGTATGTATGTCTGTATGTGTGTGTATACAATGAAGGCAGCTATATACAATATGAAACCAAAAAGTAAAACTTCAATTGTCATTAATTGTGAGTGAGGGTGCAACCATTTATTGCAATAAATAGGAGTTAAAAACCCTCAGAGGTGCAAGAGTGCACATTTTCATATACCCTTCTGTGATAGAAGATTCAACAAAATAAGTACTCCATCTGGTGAGAGATAAAAGGGTACTTTACGATTATATACACACACACACACACACACACATATATATATATATATATATATATATATATACGTGTGGATATATATATATATATATATATATATATATATATATATATATATATATATATAAATATATATATATATATATATATATATATATATATATATATATATATATATATATATATACATACATATATATATATATCTTGCATGTGGTGGATGGATGGGAACACACACACATATATATATATATATACTTAAATACACACGCGTAAACGTATACGTACAAATATACACATAGATGTTTTCTACAAGTACTTTTGTAGCATTGTACATCGTAAACCGATGTTGTTTCTCATATATCACAAAGTATGCTAAGAATTTGTCATAATCGCTATAATACTTTTGCTAAACATAAAGTCACTTCTTTTTCTGTACTTTGCAGTTACTATGTTTCTTCATTTTTACATCTAGAGTGTGTACTTTTTTTTTGTCATTGTCGCTATTGTGTAGGTAGAGGTGGCACGCGTGTAGTACATATATTTGCTATACTGGTTATGTTGCTGGTGTTTGTTGTGCGATTTAATGATGTTTTGGACAGGTTTTCGGTTTTTTAGCTGTAACTGCTGAACGTATCGTTTATTCATATATTTATTTTTCTCTATTTCCCGCTTCTGCCAAATTTCTGACTATTAATATAATCATGTGATCAACAACAGAAATTCTTTCAGAGAAACTCTTTGACATAGGGACTGAACGCTACTGACCGGAAAATTACTCTGCGAGAACAAAGTGAAGTTGTGATCTTAACGAGTAAATTAGTAAGCTGCCAAATGAGGAAGACAGTCAGATATTTGAGGGAGGTATTTTTGTATCTCATTGTGTTTTTATCTATATTCTTTTTCTTAACAATGTACGAGTGGAAGGAACCATAAAAAATTCATAATGAAAACGAATAAGATGGAAATAAGCGGTCTACGCGATCTAAAATGGAAAGCAGCCAATATGTGTAAGTATATATACAGTTTTTTTTAACGCAAAAAATGGTGTTTCTTTTGCTATCAATATTTACTTTTTAATCAAAAGGCCTCAATTTTTTATGTATCTTCTTATGGGCATATAGACGGATAAAAGATAGCAAGGAAACAAAAAAAAAACTGTATTTAAAAAAATAGAATAACTATTTTCTGTACGGTTACCAACATTCCAGCATGATTGAACGCGTGTGAGTTCCTATTAATGGTTCTTTTGTAAGAATATTTTTCCTTCTCCACTCACAAACAACACAAAACCTGATCTGTTTATGAGAACAGATGTAAGTTGGTAAATCCATGTATTAGCTCTTAGTGATGTTGTTCAAACTAACATCCGAAACTGTGTCATGTAAACCGGTTACATTTCTTTAAAATATATATTCGATGCGACAGTCATAGTGTTGCCTTTCTCAATATAACTTATAATCTAAATGAAACTCTTTACTCTCTTTTACTTGTTTCAGTCATTTGACTGTGGCCATTCTGGAGCACCACCTTTAATCAAGCAAATCGACTCCAGGACTTATTCTTTGTAAGCCTAGTACTTATTCTATCAGTCTCTTTTGCCGAACCGCTAAGTTACAGGGACCTAAACACACCAGCATCGGTTGTCAAGCGATGTTGGGAGGACAAACACACACACACAAACATACACACGCACATACATATATATATATATATATATACGACGAGCTTCTTTCAAATCCACTCACAAGGCTTTAATCGGCCCGAGGCTATAGTAGAAGACACTTGCCCAAGGTGCCTCGCAGTGGGACTCAACCCGGAACCATGTGGTTGGTAAGCAAGCTACTTACCACACAGCCATTCTTACGCCTATCCACACACCCAATAACTAAACTATAAATCATAACCAATATCAAATGCAATTTTTGAATCTTGGAAGATTTCCGTACAGCGCAGTGAATTATCGAAACACCTATCAGTTTCACAGTGGCATTGTACCTACTTCACCTGTATGAGAGTCGAAACAGTGATTAGTGTCTCGGTCGTAACCATAACACAGCACATGCCATGGAACAAGAACTGCCAATTCATACAGAGTTTACCTTCTATACAAGGTAGACTCTGTAAAACTAAATCGGACGTGTCTCTCAAAGATTACAGTACTTGTTTCGTGCTGACTAGACGCTCAGATTTTATTTCAAGGAAAATAGAAGATTTGAAATCATGGTACTCGTAATTTAATCAGAAGACATCGGCTCGAAAGTGAAATTGAAATCGGCTCAGCGAGATCTAGCATGGAATTACATTTTATCAAAATAGATTTGAACTGAACAATAAAACTTTTGGCAACCTTTTCTTCTGTTATGTTGTCAAATAAGTTCGTTAGTTTTTGCTCCCCAACACCAACGTTTTTATTCTACTTTCCAGTGTTATTTACGCGAAAAATATTTTTATTGTAGTGTTTTATGGACAGTGCTATCTATTCTTACTCTACACCTTTTGTTTATCGTGTCTGAAATTTGAGTAAATTTTAGCTCTTTTCAGGTGTGGCAAGTAGAAGAAAACGAACGAATTTATCCGACAATCTAATAGATAGAAACAAATGCCTAATATTTGAAGCGAGGTTGGAACGAATGGATATAGCGTTCAAAATATTCTTATAAACTTAAGATATGGTTGTCGAGTTATATGATCGAAGCGATGTTTGTCTCTCATCTACGATAGTTTTTGCACTAAGATGCTCGCTACAGCTATAATCTCAATATCTCTACAATATTTGCTAAAACAGGAATAACAGCACTAAAGTGACACATGACAAACTATAAACTTTAGCCTTAAAGTGCAACCACACAGCTGATTAATCCATTCATCAATATTATCTTCTTTTTTTCTTTTTGTTTCGACTGTCACCTCTGATACGACTAATTATTTTCACATGAAAAAAATGTCTAATGTAAGTTTTACTTCAACTGCAAATGAATATTTGAAAACGGTACATCCTTAACATCTTCCTGTTTTAGTTAAGTTAGAACGACGGAGCTCACTTCTACTATAAAAAAAAATGAATGAGAACCTTTAGGCCACGCAAAAGCTATTGTTTCCTTCTATTGTTCTTATTTAAACCTTACTTGGACGCTATAAGTTTTTCGTGATTTAAAAAAGAGGAAAAAGAACAACAACATTAAACTTTCTTTGTCATTTCAGTTTACGCAATGACTCTTCAGGCCATCCTCATTTACAATGCATGTGTATATACAAATATACTCCGCCTACATATATATATATATATATGTGTGTGTGTGTGTGTGTGTGTGTGTGTGTGTGTGTGCGCGTGTATATGTATATAATATGTGTGTGTATGTATGCACGTATGTGTGTATATGTGTGTACATATATGTTCATATATATGCATGTATACGTATATGCATATATATATATATATATATATATATATATATATATATATATATATATATATATATATATATATATATATATGCACACACACACAGATATATATCTATGTACGTATAATTATGTATATTATTTACGTATTTACACGTATATATCTGTGCATGTCTCTTTCTCTCTCTCTCTCTCTCTCTCTTTCTCTCTCTCTTTCTCTCTTTATATATCTATTCTTCATTTTTATTTAAAGTATATTTTTTTCAAATTTGATTAATTCTCTGGCTTATTTTTTTTATGAATTTGATATTTAAAACTTTGACTCTTTTGTTTCATTCATTCCTAAAGACTTTTCCGTTCTGTTTAAAAATAATCATTGTGTTTTTCTTTTCGCTTCTCTTTTTTCTTTTTCTCTCTCTTTTTTTCCGTGCTAGAACGCTTATACGTTCAGCATTTTTTTTTTTTTTCAGACAAAGGCTGATTTTGATGTGACGTTTTCTGAGAAAACAAAAATTAACATGGAAACACATAGATAAATTGTCAGTAATAGAACGTGGTTTATATTTCCAAGTTTCAAATCACGCCTGGGTTGACATTGACTTCTGTCTATCAGAGGTCGGTAAAAAAAAGTAGGCGAAATTCTTGTAAATATATGCGCAGCTCGGACCTTATTGGTTGTTGTTAGGACTGGGTGCTTGATGTTGTTGTTCAATGAACCCCAATTTCTAAATAGAATTATGTTTGAAGTCCGTATTATCTAAGATAAGAAGTGAGCTATATTAGCAGCCGACTCACAAGAAGTCACTAAATAATCCTCTCTCTTTCTCTCTCTCCCTTTCTCTCTGTCTTCCTCTCTCTCTGTCTCTTTTTCTCTCTCTCTGTCTCTTTTTCTCTCTCTCTTCCCTCTCTCTTTCTCCCTCTCTCTCTCTCCCTTTTTCTCTGTCTTCCTCTCTCTCCCTCTCCCTCTCTCTTTCTCCCTCTCTCTCTCCTTCCCTCTCTCTCTTCCTCTCTTTACCTTTCTCTCCCCTCTCTCTTCCTCTCTCTCTCCCCGCCTCTTCCCTCTTTCCCTTCTCTCTCCCTTCTCCCTCTTCCACCCTCTCTCTCACTCTCTCTCCCGCCTTCTCTCTCTCCTCTCTCTTCCTTCCTCTCTCCCCCTCTCTCTCCCTCTCTCTTCCTCACTCTCTCTCCTCTCTCTTTCTCTCTCTTCCCTCTCTCTTCCCCCTCTCTCTCTCCCCCCTCTCTCTCTCTCTCTATCTCTCTCTCTCTCTCTCTCTCTCTCTCTGTCTCTCTGTCTCTCTCTCTCTCTCTCTCTCTCTCTCTCTCTCTCTCTCTCTCTCTCTCTCTCTCTCTCTCTCTTCACACTCTGCGTCAAATGGAATCGAAGCAATATTTTTTCAGAACAATGAACAATAATCTTGAATAATGTCCCAATGACATATATATATATACTCTAGAGTTCCTAGAAATTCTTTTCAGTATAGTTGAGCCCAGGTCAGACCTAACAGAGCAGGCCCAAAGCCCAAATATATTCCAGCATTCACATTTTGTATACTATCCCGTCATTTTATATATCAAGGATTTCACTGTCCAATGTAGCCATCCTTATTCAAGACTGTTGAATGTGACTTAAAAGAGATTTTCCTGTTATTTCTAGCTAAGTGATTAACTGTGTATAGAGAATTTCGTTCATTTCAGCAAATAGAAGTTGCTTTTCTTGTATACGCAATCAAAGTAGAATCAGGGCTCTACCTATACCACGTATACAGAGAATATAAGATATTCTGACCGTGTCTAACACATCTTATATTCAAACTTATTGTCATCTAAGAGATGATTTGGCTGCTATCTCTAGTACGTCACACACTCATCCATAGGCATTCTTAAACATCATTATTATTATTATAATTATTATTATTATTATTATAATTTTGATTATTATTATTATTATTATTATTATTATTATTATTATTATTATTATTATTATTATTATTATTATTATTATTATTATTATCATCATCATCATCATCATTATTATTATTACTATTATTATAGGCAAGCTGGCAGAATCGTTAGCACGCCGGACGTAATGCTTAGTGGTATTTCGTCTGTCGATACGTTCTGTGTTCAAGTTCTGCCGAAGTCGACTTCGCTTTCGCCCTTTGGGGTCGATAAATTAAGTACCAGTGAAACACTGGGGTCGATGCAATCGACCAGACACACACACACACACACAAAAAAAATTCAGGCCTTGTGCCTATTGTAAAAAGGATTATTATTAGTAGTATTATTAATTTTATTATTATTATTGTTCAGTAGTTTTATTTTTATAACGTGCTTTCACTTCACTACCGAGCGCAGCTCTGTGCGCCTTGGGTATGTGCTGTGGTTTGTTGTGGTGCTCTTATGGTTATTGTATTGAAAGTGTTTTGCGTAGGATGTGTGCAGTGCCCAGTAGTGCAATTTTCTGTATTATTATTTTCTTTATTATTATTATTATTATTATTATTATTATTATTATTATTATTATTATTATTATTATTATTATTATTATTATCATTTTTATGCAGGTCTTGTGCCTACAGTAGAAAGGATTATTTTATTGTCTTTCCACAGCTTCTAACGCTGGAGATGTACTACGGTGTCAGTGAACACTCCTTATTTTTCGAGCACCATCCGGAGTATTCGAGCGGTTCCAAGCAGTACTGTCTTCTGCAAGTGATCCACCCTTATTACAGCCCTTATTACAGTTCCATGTACTTCTCAAGATTTTTACTCACTGTTTTCAGAGCTCCGACAATTATTGATACTACTACCACCTTCTTCAGCAACCACAACTACTTAACCGCCCAAGCTAACCTGTTATATCTATTGACTTTTCTTTCTTCGTTATCGCATACCTTGTTGTCAGCTGGGTATGTTATATTTATGATCCAGCATCGTTTGCTTTATTTCTCAATTAACACTGTCTGGTTTCCTATCCTGTATCTCATATTGAATCAAAAACTCCATCCCATAGGATCTTTGCATTTAATGTAATTAGTTCTTAATGCTTGCTCTTGGGCAGCACAGATTAGAGCCTCCGTTTCCGGTTTTAAATCACTCTTAGTCATCCATAGCCATCTTTTTAATTTGTCTGTCTTATCTTCAACATCCCTATGAAATTGGCCATGCTTTCTTTTCTTTATCCACCTATTTTCAGTTTCATTCATTTTCAATTCCTTGTTCAGTGCCTTGCAATCTTCCATTCTACACAAGCCTGACCTTCGTACTTCCAATAGCAGCGGTGCTGTGACATGTTTTACATACCATGCTATGTTGTTTTCTTCTGTTCTAATGCTGTGTTCGCCTCCAATAAGTAGTCTTCTTCCCACTCTTTTTCTTGGTACATGCAGACTTCCATATGCTGTCAGTTCCGTCCTCCACCTCGCTATACTTTTTCCAAGCAATTGTTGAACATCCGATGCAATACCAAATAGGTTCATACATTCCATAATCCAAGAATGTGGAATCATATCGAACGCCTTACGATAATCGATCCATGGCTAAGTTAGTTTTCCTCTTCTTGCTGTTTTGTCAACCAGGAGTTGATCCTTGGTACCTCTGCACTTACGCTTGCATCTCTTCTGCTCATGTGGCAGGAAATTATCTTTACATTGACTCCACAACTATTCCAGTCAATAATTTCCACCTAAGTGGAAAAGCAGGATATCGGCCTGTAATCGTGCACCGTATTGCCTTTTTCGATGTCCTACCTATTGTCAACCACTCTGGTGTTACTTGATCGGTGTTACTTGAAACAAATAAAAGAATAAAAGAATAAAAAAGGAAATTGTAGACATTGCAGTCTTTGAGAGTTATTTTTGAGTTGTACTGCTGGGGTGTATTAGTGTTTCTGCCGTTGTTCTGATGTGTAATTATTATTATTATTATTATTATTATTATTATTATTATTATTATTATTATTATTATTATTATTATTATTCAGTAGTTTTATTTTTATAACGTGCTTTCACTTCACTACCGAGCGCAGCTCTGTGCGCCTTGGGTATGTGCTGTGGTTTGCTGTGGTGCTCTTATGTTTACTGTATTGAAAGTGTTTTGCGTAGGATGTGTGCAGTACCCAGTAGTGCAATTTTCTGTATGTTATATATATTTGTAAGTCCTGGTGTTTTTGTTATGTATTTGTCTGAATATTTTTTTATTATACCTAAGGCACCTACTATGATAGGAATTGTTTCTGTTTTTAGATTCCACATTCGAGTTATCTCTATTTCCAGGTCTTTGTATTTTGAAAGTTTTTCCATTTCTTTTAGAGAAACGTTGTCATCTGCTGGTATTGAAACATCAATTAGAAGGCATTTTTTTCCTTCATGATCTTTGACAACTATATCTGGTCTATTTGCCTTATTATTATTATTATTATTATTATTATTATTATTATTATTATTATTATTATTATTATTATTATTATTATTATTGTTATTATTATTATTATTTTATGTTTGACTTTTGTTTTGCATTTGTACAAGTTGGATCCAAGTCTCACCCAGAGACCTCAAGAGACAACAAGTTAGAAGTTCATGTAAGTGTTATGCCTAGGGTACCATATATTTGGATTTGTACAGTTTTGTTCAAGTGAATGTTTAAGAAACCATAAGAAAATTATGTTTGCTTTAAAATTTGAGATCACATAGACAGTATTTTACGTAGGATATGGGCAGTTCCCATGAGCACTATCTTTTGGACTTCAGCCATTTTGGGGTTTCCTGGTATCTGAGCTAGGTAGTAATCAGCCCGTTTCGCTGTCATTCCCAGGGCACCTATGACAATAGGTATTGTTTTCGTCTTCAGATTCCACATTTTGCTAATTTCTATTTCAAGATCTTTATATTTGCTCAGTTTTTGGTAGGTCTTGACAGATACGTTTATATCAATTGGGACAGTCATATCAATGAGGAGGCATGATTTTTGTCTGAAGTCTTTCAGTATGATGTCTGGCCTATTTGCGTCTATCTTTCTGTCAGTTTGAATGGTGAAGTTCCAGAGGAGTGCAATGTGATCATTTTCAAGTACTGGGGGTGGTTTGTGTTCCCACCAGTTTTTATCATGGGGCAAGTCCAGGTTTTTGCATATTACCCAGTGAATATATTGTGCAGCTCTATCATGCCTGTTGAGATACTCTGTAGGCGCAAGCAGACTGCACATGGAGACAACATGATCGATGGTCTCATTTTGTTGTTGGCATATACGACATAATGGGGAGCTGCCGTTCTTTAATATGTTGGCCTGGTAGTTCTTTGTAGGTAGGCATTGATCTTGGGCTGCTATGATAAACCCCTCTGTTTCTGATTTCAATCCAGAGGCCATTAACCATTGGTGGGTAAGGGCTTTGTCAATATCTGCATTATTCGCTCTCTTTGGGTATTTGCCATTGAGAGGTTTTCCATGCCATTTTTCAGTCATAATAGCTAAGGCAGCAATTTTAGCACGGGTTTTCAAGCGCTTAGCTTTTTCTGTAGGTGTTTCTAGTTCGTCTAATTCTTGAATTTGTTGCAATTGGAATTCACTTAGATATTCCTTTGCCTGTTTTGTTACTGAGTAAGATGCTTTCTTGCTTTCATATTTTAAGACAAGTTTTAGCATCCAGTCCTCAGAGTTTTTCATATAGGCGTCTAGGCCAATTGTGGCTACCTTCATTGATAATGCCAGCTGTAGTAGTCCTCGACCTCCCTCTTTTCTTGGCAGATAAAGACGTTCTATATCTGCCTTAGGGTGGTGCATTCTATGCATTGTCAACAGTTTTCGTATTTTTCTGTCAACATTACATATTTCAGTAATTGACCAGTTAACGATGTTGAAACTGTAAGTCACGACTGGTATGGCTAGAGCATTGATCGCTTCGATCCTGTTTCTCGCGTTCAGCTCTGTCTTCAGTATTGCTCTCACCCTGCGATAACATTCTCTTCTGATCCTTTCCCTCATCACTGAGTGCTTGATATTGTCCCCTTCAATTACCCCTAGGTATTTGTAGCTCTCCGCTGGTTCTAACTCTTTTATGACATTTTGCTGGTCAAGGTTCACATTAGATGTATTTGTCATTTTTCCTTTGATAAAGATAGCTTTTGCACATTTATCAAGGCCAAATTGCATCCTGATGTCATCACTGAATTGTTTAACAATCGCTAGTAGGCCTTTGAGTTGTTGGTCATTTTTTGCAAAGAGCTTTAAATCATCCATGTAAATGAGATGATTTATATTTTTATCAAATATTTTATAACCATACTGTGCATCATTGAGCAATTTTGAGAGCGGTATTAGGGCTAGACAGAAGAGGAGTGGTGATAGTGAGTCACCCTGGAAAATGCCACATGAAATTCTTACATCTCCAGCATTTAGAGATTCATTGTCATTGTTCAACATCAGTGTGGTTCTCCATGATCTCATACTTACAGATAAAAAGTTTCGCAGAGTAGGAGCTATTTTATACATTTCCAGACATTTCCTAATCCAGCTATGTGGTAGGCTATCAAAGGCCTTTTTATAGTCTATCCAGGCTATTGACAAGTTTTTGTGTCGCTTGTGACAATCTTCTAAGATCATCTTATTGATGAGTAGCTGATCTTTACAACCATAAGATCCACGTTTACATCCCTTTTGCTCATTAGGGAATATGCTACTTTCTATTAAAAAACTATAGGTGTACTCGGTTAGGACAGATGTTAGCGTCTTATACATTGTTGTTAAGCAGGTTATGGGGCGATAATTTTTTGGTTCGTTTGTTTCCTCATTTTTTGGAAGCAGGAATGTTAAACCATTAACTAGCCAAGAGGGCATCAAACTAGGATTTTGCAAAACATCGTTGTAAAGTTTTGTTAGCAGTTCATGGCTTTCTGGGAAGGCATTCAACCAGAAGTTAGGAATTTTATCCTTTCCTGGAGACTTCCATTTGCTTGACCTCCCGAGAGCAGATCTTATATCTTCTACCCTGACCCCCTCCCACTTTTGCTCCTCTAAGGAGTCTAGGTCTGTAGCTATTCTATCAATCCAAGGGGCCTTTTCATTGTGTGTTTTATCTTCTGCCCAGATTTTATTCCAAAATTCTTGCACTTCTTCTTTTGATGGGACAGACTTTATTGTTACTGGTGTTTTCCCTATCTTCCTGTAGAAATTTTTGGGGTTATTTTTGAACATGTTATTATCTCGGAAGAATTTAACACGCTTTTCATACCTTGCTATGCGGGCAGCTTTAGCACATACCTTTTGCTTGATGGTTTCTATGGTGGCATCAATGTCAACTATGGTTTTCATGTTATATTTTTTCTTTAGTTTTTGGGTCTTTGTAGGTTTGATACTCTTGTCAAATTTAAGGTTTTTCAAACATTCTATGTCAGATCTAAGCAGCTTAATTTGGTGTTGAATGCGTTCTTGCCAAGAAGGCTTTTTGTGGGAGTGTTGTCTTTTTCTAATCTTTTCACCACATAGAATCGTTGAGATTCTTGCGGATGCATAGTACAGGTGGTTGAGATCTGTAATATCAACATCATTAGCTGAAATTATATCCTTAAGTGCAAGGCGGATTTTACCAATTATTTTCAGGTTTTGGTTAGAATTGCGAATTTTGGGGAGAGTGTCGCGTTCATTCATACTAGTTTCTTTAATTTTCAGCCATTCAATCATGATTTGATTTTTTAGATCATGTAGTTCTGTTGCGTCGATTTCTGTATGACTTCCTTCATCTATTTGATTTTCACCTGCCTTAGTGTTTATGGTTGGTTCAGAGAGTATTTTATTTTGCCTATCAGTTACCTTAACTCTTTCAATTATTACTGTATTTTCATCAGCCTTGGGCTGGTTTATAATTATTTCCTCTGTAGTATCTTCTTTAGCTGCAGTTTCATTCTTTTTATCCTTTACTGCTTGCTTAATTTGGTCAATCTCTACTTCAGTTAGTAATTTTTTTTTTATAATGTTTCTTCTGACGTTGGCAAGTTTATTACTGTCTATGTAGGGTCTTACTGCAAGGTGTTTCTGTCTCCAGTTTAAGTAGGTTTGTACAGTATTAGATTTATCTGTAGGGAAATATATGGCACGGTAGAAGGCTCTAAGAACTTCTTTATTATCTTCCCTAGACCATTTTTCATTCTTTTTCTTTTGGTTATTTGATGACGAGCATGGATGGCCATCTGTTGGAATATTCCGGTTGTGGGGTACTTCCAGCTCCTGTGTGTCGGGAAGATTTGAACCAGTAGCAGATTTCTCGTCTCGGATCTGGTTCATTATCCGAGTAAGTGGTCCTTTATAATCCGGTTTATGACCATTGCGGTTTATATTTTGTTTTATTAACAGTGAGGCATAACAAGCTTCGACGTTGACGCTAGGGGACGGATCTGTCTGTTTAGGGTAAGTTTTTTGAGACAACACCGTCTCCGAGCTTTCGTGACGTAGCTTCTTAAGGCTAGCAGATCTATTTCGAGTGAGTGGCCCTTTGTGATTCGGTCGATAACCACTCTGGTTTGTGATCTGCCTTGTTATCATTGAGGCATGACGAGCTTTGGCGTTGACATTCGGGGACGGATTTGTCTGTTTAGGGTCAGTTTTTTGAGACAACACCGTCACCGAGTTCTCAGCATGTAAACATTGCTCGTAGCGTAGTTTTTTAAGGCTAGCAGATCGGTATTCATCTGTATTTTTTTTGTTGATAGATTTATCTCCAGGCATAGTGTATTTTTGTGTGTGTGTGGCGTTTTAAACTTATGAATGGTTCACTGTCTGTATTTGTTCACAAAATGAAAATAAACAAAGAAGAAAGAAAAAAAGTTTTGGTTTTGCTTCGTTTGTGATATGTGTTTTCGTATCCGTAAGTGTGTCCTGTGATTTTTACGTAGTTCTGTAAACATTAAGATGCATGTGTAGTTCTATGGGTATCAAAACGTATATATCATTGTGTACACGTTCAAGTGTATGCGTAATTATTCAATATATGTACTTACTATTTTGTTCCATTTCTTTTTTTTTATATAGTTTGTAAACTTTCCGGTGTTGGTTTTGCGTGTGTGATCGCACGTGTTTCATTGAGACATCGTGCATAGGAGGTCCTGTGCTTTGTATTGCAGTGAAACTTCATTTTTTAAGAATAAAAAATATTCTTAAAAAAATTATCTTCGTTAAAAGACCGCTTCCTTCAAATCTTCCACCGGTTCTTTTGGCTAATTCCATCGATGTTATTGGATTAGATATGTTTTTGTATAGGGAGCCCGGTGTAGCACATCCATGTTGTTATTCAGCCCGGTGCTCCTATTATTATTATTATTATTATTATTATTATTATTATTATTATTGAAGTCGACTTTGCCTATCATCTTTTCGGGACAACAGGTATCAGTTAGTTAAGCACTTTATAATAAACGAGCATGTTGAATATACATTCCTATCATCAACTGCCAGTCTGGAATGTTAGTATGTGATGAAACAAGTTGATGTAAAGAGTTAAAAGTAGCAACAAGGCATTCGGCTTCTGTACTGGCAGCATTGGTGTGCGATGAATGTGAGACTCCTGAGTAGTTTCGAACGTTGAAGTCACAGAGGACGGTGACTTAGTATAAGGAGAAGTGAGTCTATCTACCAATCTATCTACCAGCATATGCATGTATGTGCGTCTGTCTGTGTTTGTGTGTATGGATACATACACACATTATTTATGTTTTAACCAAACGTTCGTCTATGTATCTGAATCAGTACTAGTGTATTTCTATATGCATATATCAGTAATCTATGAATTTATCTCAACGTGTGTCTATGTATCTATAAATCAGCGTGAATAACTGGAAATGTGCGTATCTGTATACCTCTATGATAGTGTATTTGTCTGTCTAATAATTCTTAATTCTTTTAATATCGATTGTGTCCAAATTATTTATTCAAAAACTTTAAGGGTAAATTTAAGTGTATTTGATGACTTTAATATACTGCAGACTTATATTACTTTAAATTTACGTGGGAAGCTATGGAATTGGCAGCTTTAATACAATTAATTATGACTGAAATTAATTAATGGCCTTAAGATGATTTGTTTTTGATTATTTTCCTTAATTAACTTCAGTGCAGAAACTTGAGAAATCAAATTAAGTTTTAGATGCGATACAGTGTGCATTATCTAACTGGATTTCATATCAAGTTAAGCCAAAATTTCAAAGCCTCTGGTTAGTGAGTAAAGCAGCAGAAACTGAGCAAAACCAGTCACGTTCTGCGTTGTCATAAAGTAATACAAATAGTTCTAACATTGGAAAACGTTTCATGTCGTGAAAACGAGAACTGATAATGTTTCAGACTCTTGTCCTTCTCCAGGAAGAGAGAAAAATAACCACTAGGCTGCAAACTTGTTCACGAATAGATGAAAGAATTGGAAAAGTGACGTCAAAAGATGGATAGATAGAAAGAGGGGAAGATGAGTAGAGGGAGAGAGAGGAAGAGAAGAAAAGGCATCAGTATAAGCTGGTGATTAGTGTGCGGATAGATTATCATATACACCCTTCCATATATCGTTCCTTAGCCTTTACTTCTGTCTCCAATCTCATCTACTTACCCTCACTTCTATTACAGCTGACTTGTAATTTTGCTAATACTTTGGTCACCAGTCTGCATAATCTACTTCTCCTCAAATTGTACAACTCCCACACGAATTGGTAATCTTTCTCACTCACATCTTTGCATAATTTATTCATTACTCAAATATCATCATTTTTACAGGCAGTAAGCTAGTATATGACAATACATTCTTTTATACTTTTGCTCATTTCACGCCTACTGAACAATCAAAAACAATGGAGCTGTTAACACAAAAGCATAACACATGGATTTTATTAGGCTATATGTTTAATTACAGTTGACTTTTTCAGTAGGTTGCATGAATTCAGTTGAAGTATTTGATCTTTTAATTCTATGTACGAAGTGAAAAGACCTGTTACTATTGTCGTTGTCTCTGCCCATTACGCTACTTGAGTTCAGGTGTACCCCGGGGAATCGGTGAACTCTTAACCCCAAATCAATTTTTATTGCACAATATGGTTTGTATCTATCCTTGTAGGTACATATACATGTATATGGTTGGTTTATTAGTATAAAATTTAGTTGCAATGTATAAATATAAAAAATGATATCCATGTCTTCGCATAGCGCAGTTTTGATCGATGGACCAGTGGGTTATTAGCCCAACGCGTTTCCACTGAGTAACTCTGCCCAACGACTGATTAAACAAATATATTATGTCTTGTTTCCGAGTTACATTACATTATGTATTGTTTATTTATTTTTATACATGGACTGATTCAAACGAATGAAATATAATAACGTTACAGTTCTACATTTAAGAGATGAGGAATTATGTACATTATGTACATTATTTACATTATTTACATTCGACGGATATTTGTCCTTATCTTGCTTGTTGTTTACACGTTTCGGCTGATAAACCCTCCAGCCTTCTTCGGGTGTGTTGGGTAAATTTCGAACCTGGGGTCTCATTCCTAAGGTATTTTTCGATGTTATTATTATTATTATTATTATTATTATTATTATTATTATTATTATTATTATTATTATTATTATGGTCACTGCCATATGCCATATGCCCATGGGCATATTGGCGGAGTGGTTAAGAGCGCGGGCTACTAACCCCAAGTTTCAACTCTGCTGTGTATGCGCGCTAAATTTCAATGTCCTAGCTCACTTTGGCTGTTTGCAGCACTGCTTGGAAGGAAGGTGCATAGCGTGTGACTGAGAAAGTTGTCATGGTGATACCTGCTCAGAGGTCAATCTAAAGTTGCAGGAAGTGTATGGAGAGGAGGGTATGAACTGCATACAAGTGTACGAGTGGTTCAGACGTTCCCAAGATGGCCGAAAGAAATGTGTATATTGACGAAAGTTCTGGGAGAACTGCAACCAGCAGAAATGAGAAAAATATCGCAGATGTACATGCAGCTGTGAGGGAAAATCTTTGAATCACCATCCGTGAGTTATCAGAGGATGTGCAGATTAGTCACGGTTCAGTTCAATCCATTCTGTCAACAACGCAACGTTGACATTGGTATGGCCGTCCACGAAGTTTCACACGTGTGTGTGTGTGTGTGTGTGTGTGTGCGTGCGTATGGGTTCGCCTCGCGTGTATCCACATCCTTTATAAAGCTTTATTTATTTATTTTATCTATCTCTGTCTTACATTTATCACATGACACAAGCGCAGGCGCACATAAGTATACACATCTTAGAAGAACAGAACGGACTGAGTGGACCAAGAACACACACGAAAACGAAAAGTGTTGCTGAAGAAGTCACAGATGTGTAACAAAAGATTTCCGGACAATGGACATGAGTTAAAATAATTAAATAAGAACATTTATACATATATTCACTCATATGAATATGTGTTAATAATGTGTGTGCATATATATATATATATATATATACACACACAAACACACACAAATACACACACACATATATGTATGTATACATATACAGTGCGTATTATACACATGTATTATACACACTCACACACACGCGCGCACACTGATACACACACACACACACACACACACACACACACACACGCACACACACACACACATATACAGAGTGCGGTGAATAAACTGTCGTTTGAATTACACAAAAATGAAAATAACACTGACATCTCATATTAACACATATATTTACCAAAACTACATAAAAATATCTTGAAATACTAAACAGTAAATTTATTCAATAAAATCGCCATTGTCTTTAACCACGACCTCCAAGCGACCTGGAAATTTTCGTTTTCTGGACGGTCTCCTTGTTTAAGTTGATGAATGCTGCCATAATCCTTGCCTTCAGTTCATGTTTGGTGTTACAAGGAGTTTTGTTGGTCTCTGCTTCAGCTGCGCGCCACACATAATAATCAAGGGGGTTATAGTCTGGGGAGTTAGGTGGTCAGATGTTAGGGGTGATGTGGCCGCAGAAATTGTCTGACAGTCATGACTAGGTTCTTCTGTTTCTGTGGCATGGTGCAGAGTCCTGTCGTCAGACACAGTGTCTTTCAGTATCTTGACTCAGAGCAGCACTGCCTCCTCCAGGCACTTGATGTAGGCCTCCGTGCTGAATCTGAGGCTGTGTGGAAAGATGAATGGAAGCATAAAGTCACCATCACTAGTGATCACTCCAAACACCATGATGTTAACTGGATGCTTGATTTTTATCAATCTTGGTCCATGTCCTCAGATTGCACTGTCCTCAGATTGACACCCAGATAGTCTGAAATATTCGTATTGGAGCTTCCGGCGCGAATGCTAAGCAGTACAGCATGTCGTTTCCAAATTTCTGGCAGACAGATTTGCGTCACGGTACTGTTTTTCTCACAGATGGTGCCAACTGACCCTACTATGTTGTGTAGTCGACAAAATAAGAAAAAAAACAATGCGCATGTGCGAAATGAAAAATATAAAATGTTGACAATTTACCCATCGTGCTCTGTACATATAATATATGAGGGAGAGATCTATATCCACAAGATAGATAGATAGATAGATAGATAGATAGATAGATAGATAGATAGATAGATAGATAGATAGATAGATAGATAGATAGATAAATAGATAGATAGATAGATAGATTGATTGATTTTACAGATATATTTCTCCCATAGTGAGTTAAATTCACACACGTAGTCAAAATAGAACCAGAAAAATTTATATCAGGAAAACCAGGAAAAATACCAGATTAAATATCTAAAATAACATATTCGTCTCCTATTTTGTTTATTTGCATTAATAAGTGGCGCTAGTATGTATATATATGTATATATATATATATATGTGTATATATATATATATATATATATATATATATATATATATATATATATATATATATATATATATATATATATATATATATATATATATATACATATATATATATATATATATATATATATATATATATATATATATATATATATACATATATATATATATATATATATATATATATATATATATATATATATATATATATATATATATGTATATATATATATATATGTGTGTGTGTGTGTGTGCGTGTGTGTGTGTGTGCGTGTGTGTGTGTGTGTGTATGTGTGTGTGTGTGTGTGTATATATGCTTTTTGTGGTGCTTTGTCAATAGCTGTATTGGTGTACGATGTGTCAGTTGTTTACTGCTCACTATACAAAGTACTGCACACAGCTAGAGGGGGAAAATAATAAAACTCTTCGTAGCCAAATATCCCCTATGTTAAGTATTATCAGGTTTTCATCCCGTTCGCTTCTCAGCGACTTTAAATCGCGGTACTACCTCTACATATCCGAATGGAGCCAACGGCTCAAGTGTGACCCGCATAGGTTGGACACTTACTATCTGCAGATGTTTTATCCCTGATCTACTTTTATTAGCAGGATACAAAGAAAAAAAATAAATAAATAAACAACCTTTAATGAATATATGTGAAAAATAAAATAACGACAAAATGTATAACTAAATTAAAAACAAAAGTAAGTATCAGCTACCAGCAAAATACCTACTATTACATTAACGAGGCTCTGAAGAAGCTAAAATGAGGATGAAGGCGTGAAAATTTTGTCACTTTAGTCTCCTCTAAGTTTCACTGACCAGATATAGTCCCGAGGATACAACTGATGCAGGTCCAGACAGGCAGTAACTGTTATTGTGATGCACGATGGATGTTAGCAGGGAGTCGTGTTCAGTAGATATACGTCTGCAGCCCATTGTTCAGTAATGAGAAAGTCCTTCCTAATCCGACAGTCAACGTCTTATTTCCGCTTACTGTGTGATCCATTGACCCCGGAAACTTGGCTGTCAGTAAACTTTTGCTGTTTGACCACTAAGATATTCTTATCAAAGAATGGACACCTTACCTTTCGGCCAAATTGTATTTGAAAGAATCATAGTGATAAAAATGCTCTACCTATTATAGCCATTCGCTTAGGGGTTGCCGGTAACTCGACATACAATCGCAAGATAGTTTGCACGTTCTCTTTTCTATCTTCCTTGAAATTCTTCAATGGTAAAAATTGATTTTCCTTTCTTGTGATCGTGAACAGTCACATAATCTCATATATCTTACAATCCCTTTCAAAATAAGTCTTACGTTCTTAATGTCTAGGCACATCATAGACGAATGCTATTGATTCGAATGAATAAAGAAAATGGACAATACTTAACAGTGTGTGTGTGTGTGTGTGTGTGTGTGTGTGTGTGTGTGTGTGTGTGTGTGTGTGTGCTTATGTGTGCGTATGCATATGTGTATGCATTCACACATTCACATAAACACATAAACATATGCACACACACACACACATATATACGTGTGCGGAAATTATAACTATATAAA